>NW_027326446.1:300000-589844 GCF_048164855.1 Canis lupus baileyi | reverse complement strand
CAGCAAGGAGAGGAGTCACTGTGCCCAAGCATGGCATGGCCTCTGCTCATGGAGGCATGGTAGTGTCAGTCCCTCAGTGTTGCCCTTCAGGGTGGGCAGAGCTGTCCCATCTCATTCCTAGTGCCTTGAGGGAGTAGGGCAGGTACAAACTCTGAGAGACCCAAGGATGGGATGAGCCGTTAGAGGCCCTGTGCTGGGGAATCTGTGTTGCTTGGAGAGGGGCTCACCGAGACCACTGAGGACAGCTCCCACGGTCATCGTTAAATCACACCATAAATATAAGCAAAACCGTCCACTCTATTAGGACTGGTCAGAGAAGAAAGATATCATGGAATGAAAAGAAACCAATTACAAAATAGAATAAACTACACAGCCTAGGGGCATCTGGGTGGCTCAGTCAGTTAAGCATCCAACTCTTGATTTTGGCTCAGTTCATGATCTCGACATGAGTCGACAGTTCGAGCTCTGGGTTGGGCTCTGCACTGGGCATGGAGTCTGCTTAAGATGCTCTCTCCCTCTGCACCCCCCCACCCCCGCTTTTTCTCTCTCAAAACAACGGCCAAAACCAAAACCAAAACCCAACAACAGAATCCAAACTACGTGGCCCAAATCCTAGACCGGTATCAAGTGGCCAGATCTCTCCTATAAGGAAACACAAACAAAACGCTATGTCTTCATCAGGGGTTTGGCACCTCCTGTGCCCAGAAACTTCCCAATCTCCTGTTTCTTGGCATCCTGTGCATCCCATCAGCATCCCATCAGGATGAACCTTCAACAACGGCATTTATCACTTTAAATGAGTTTAAAACCAAGATCCACACTTAAGACATCTCAGGGGGTCTTCTGAGACAAGGCAAGCAAGATGCTCCCTGGTTAATGTTTATAAGGAGAGCACATATCCCTGCCTTATCTGTTTCCTCCCATCCCACCTGGGATATAGCATCTCCTTTACTCCATTTATCAAACATTGCTGCAAATCCCAAATTCCACTGGGTGGGCAACCATAGGTGAGAAGAGAGCTGTGGCCACTGCCCAGGCAGAAGGGGCCTGGCTTTAGCAATGACTAAGGAAAGCAATAGGAGCCAATCGCTACCACCTGCTCAGTCAAGGGGGGAAGGAAAAGCAGACAGCCAAAGCCACAGGGTGCTCACCCACTGCTGGTGGCATTAAAACCCACCTGAAACTTCCAAAGAACAAGTAGCAAAGTGTCTAGAGGGTTATCAAAAATGACCCACTAAAAGGAGCCAGGATTTTGTGGAAGAATTGCTGCCCACCTTCCACTTTTATTAATCTGAGTGCTTATTCACTCTCTGAACTACTAACCTCTGTGGAGATAAACATAGATCACCCAAAGGAGAAAAGGAATTACTTACTGACAGCAAAGATTAAGAGGCCACCACTGCCTGTATTTGGCAGAGACTCAAGCACAGGCAGGAGAGGTGGGAAAGCTTTATGGTGGTCAAAGGGGAAGGTTCATCCTGATGGGAGGCTGCTGCAGAAGCTGGAGGTGAGCCGAGGCAGGGAAAGAATGAGAAAACACCTTCCTGTGCCAGAAAGCAGGTAAATGCTCCAAGAATGATGGGGACACATCAAAAGTACAGGGGAGCCAGCCTCAGGGCTCTCCCACCGACCAAACGTGGCACAATTTGAGCATTACAAAGAATAATGAGCTATGTACCTTGGATTTGTGACCGTATGCATCTTACACCCAACAGGGATGTTTGCAAAGACAGTCACTCCAACAATGGGGAAAAGGTAATACCAATTCCATAAAAGTTGTTCTAGAAAATGAAAGAGAACAGTGACCCAATGCATTCTATGAAGCCAGCCTTACCCTAATACCCCATCCAAAGACGTTATAAGAAACTACAATGTCCATTATGAACACAGAGGCAAAGATTCTTCACAAGATTTTAGCAAATCAAATCCAACACAAGCAAAAAGGGTAATACATCCTGACCAAATGGGATTTATCCCAGGAATGCGGTTTATCCCAGGAATGAAAGAAATGAGTGTAACTCACCGTAGTGACCAAAAAGCCACATGATCATCTCCACAGATGCAGAAAAAGGGATTCAACACAACCCCATGTCCACTCCTGAGACACACACTAGTTTTGGCCACAAAAGCTTAAGCTGCCTATCATCATGCCTAGACCTGCTGTCCAGTTTACAGGGAACACAGAGGATGGACAGACGGTTCCACGACAGCAGGAGGAAGCAACCCGACAGGTCCAGAAGGGGGACATCCTACCGGTAGAACCCTTCCCAAACTCAATACCAGGGTACGTGGGGCTATTTCCCAGAAGCGGAAGAGGCCAAAGTAACCAACCGCAATGCATAAACCCAGGCTGGCCTCACAAAGCCACGATTGGCGACCGGCTGGATAATGCGACTGTGGACTGAAGCTCAGAAGACCCCCTGAGATGAGTAAGTTTCCAGGATGCCTCCGCTGCGCTCACGCTGGAGCCTTCTTGCTTTGGAGCATGGTTCTCAGTCCCGAGCCGAGGCTGACCCCCAAGGATGTCTCGGGACGTTTCTGACTGTCGCTGTGGGAACGTACCACCATCCTCTCACGGGCGGAAGCCTGGGATGCTGCTCAACATCTTGCAACACACAACAACATACTGTCTTACCATTAAGACTTGTTCAAGCCACAAAAGGCAGCGCTGCGCTGAAAACCCCAGGCTAGAGGGACGCTGAAGCCTCTCGGTGAAGCCCTTGGTGTTGCTTATGTTCAGGGGTGTCAAGAGCTTTGGCAAAATGTTGATTCCTGAATCTAGCTGGAGAGGATACCCTAACATTACCCTGTACTAAATGTTCTAACTTTTTTTTTTTTTTCCTTAATAAGTAAGCTGGGGAAAAACAACAAAGGTGGGAAAACGTGATGGGGCAGAGCTGCGCAGCATACCTTGCAGGGCTCCCCGAGACCCCTCAGTGGGGGCGCCTGCGAGGGGCCGCGGCTCACGAGGCTTCGGCTAAAGTGAGGACGTTTCCGGGTCCCCAGGGTGGCAGCGGGCATCCTGCAGGGGGCTCTACGGCTCTCTGTGCGGGTGGCGTGCGCTCCGCGCTGCAGGAGGGGGTCTGACCGTCAGGGCTCCAGCCGTACCGCTGACCGCCACCCCGGGGCCTGCCGGGGGACTGAGCGGGCGCGCGGGCAAGTCCCGGCACCGGGCGGGGGGCGGCCCGGAGGGACCGTGCGGCTGAAAAGACTGAACTGCCGACGCCTCCATCACCACCAGAGCGCTGGCAGTCTCCTGACCCTTGACCTGGTCACGTTACGGGGCGCCACCGGGGCGACCCCAGGGAGGGGGCTCGGCCTGGCGCGCAGGCCGAGGGGCGGGGGGCGGGGCGCACCTCGGTGCTCGTTCTGCAGCCGCAGGCGCTGGTTGTACAGGCTCTTCTCGGTGAGGTGCTGGATCTCCAGCAGCCCCTGCACGATCTCGAACACGGTCCCGTCCAGGAGCGCCAGGGCCAGGTCGCTGAGCGTCGTGTAGGACAGGCGCTGCTGGAACGAGCTGCGGGCAGAGGGGCGGTGAGCGCGGGCGGGGCCCGGGCCCGCCTCCGCCGCCCGCCCCGCCCCGGCCCGGCCCGGCCCGCCCCGCGACCGCGCACCTGGGCAGCTCTTTCACTAGGCTCTGCAGCGCGGACAGCAGCTGGTAGTGCCGCTCCTGCTGCCGGGCCCCATCCACAGCCTCGTCCAAGGCGCCCGGGTAGCGCTCCATGGCGCCCGAACCCCGCCAGCCGCGGCCAGGGCGACGTGCGTCCTCTACGTCCGTCCCGAGGGAGGCGCGCCCCGCCCACGTTACGTCCGTCTTGAACGCGGCGCGCCCCGCCCCTTTTGCGACAGGCACGTCCGGCGCTGCCCCCTTTTACGACAGTTGGGCGCGGCGCGCCCGTCCCCTGCGCCCGCCGGCACGAGGCTGGCTCCGCCCCTCCGCGGCGGTGCGGGGCGGGGTCCCTCTCGGTCGCCGCCTCTTGCTGCGCCCTTTTCCCCAAGCGACTTCAGAGGCGTCACCGCGCAGCCTCCATATCGCGAGATTTCAGAGAAGCGCGCTCTGCCGCCCTGGCGGGCTCGGAGCGCGGCCCCGCCCCCCGGCCGCGTGCCGGGGTGGACGCGGGGGTGCGAGGGGTCGCGTTGGTGTCGGCTGCTGGCGACCGGGCGCTCCGTGGTGCTCGTACCCAGGGCAGCCTTGCAGAGTGGGAGTCGGTTCTGCGGACTCTGCACAGATCCTGCATCCCTGCACCGCGGCCCCTTTGTTCCCCAGCCCACCGAGCAATGACAGTGACCGGTTGGTTGGGCAGAGAGGCTGCCTGGTGTCCGGTGAGTGGATCATTCCGTCCCCTCCATGCCTGGAGTCCCCCTCTGCCGATGTCACCCTTGGCCGCGCATTCACCGTGTTCATACGTCTCTCTTTTTTTCTCTCTCTCTTCCTACTCAATAAAGGTCTGTCCACACACCTCTTTCCCCAAGCTGGTCCCCAGTCCTGTTCCTTCCAAGTCCCTGACCGTCCCGCCAGGCCATTGGCCATAGCCCAGCCCTTGGCAATGGCACATCTGGTCATTTCTACTTTCAAGCAGAGTGCACCACCCGCAGGTGCATGGCTGGAAGTCCTGCCCCCTGGAAGGGACTCCCTGCACCACTGTCCTCCGAGGATGCTACAGGAGAGGGGCCCTAATGCTGTTGCTATCCATTTCCTGAGTATCATTCAGAGCCACCTGTAAACCAGGCCCCCATCATCAGCATAGGAAACTCCCTGCGTAGGCCATAGGTGCAGGCTGGGAGAGAAGGCAGTGTAGCAGGAGTGGGGACCATGGGCATTTGGGCCACTTCTTCATGTAACATACGTGTGTTTAAGGTCTGCTCGGGCCCAATGACACCTGTACACTTCCACTGGATGGTGAAGTGCTGCTGTGCATGCCCAGTGTTATGGTTTGGTGGATCAGATAGCATCCAGTTCATGAGGGGCAGCTTGGGTGGCATGATAACTTGATGGCCATACTCAAGTGCTCAGTCTCTATGAAGATCCAATAGCAGGCCAAGAGCTAGTTCTCAAAAGGAGTGTAATTGTCTGCGGATCATGGCAGGCCTTACTCCCAAATCCTGAAGGCCTGCACTGCAGTTCACCAAGAGGGGCCTACCGAAGGCTGCCGACAGCACTCTCCACCATTGATGCTTCAAGCACCAGCGACTCCTGGCCTCGAGGCATAGACTTCTTGTCCTGGCCAGCCCAGCCATGGCTACCTTCCGGTGGGGGAGCTGCCCTCTGTGTCCGTCCCCTTTAAGAGCACTCCTTTTGGATACTCTTGGGAAAGCCCACCCCTGAAGTCCTAGTGCAGGTGGATGGGTTCCGTGGAGTATTCTGAGTCAGAGTGACTGGGCTGGATTGGTGTCATCTGGGCAGGCTGGTGGCTCAAGGTGTGTGGGGCAGGTTGGGCCTGGGGAGAAGGGCAGTACGTAATGCCTCTGTGGCACGAGCTGAAGAATGGTGACAGAAGTCAATGTAATGCGGTGTGCATTTTGCCACATTTTTTTGTGCTAGCATTTGGGGAAAAATAGTGGCTTAGAGTGTAAAATTATTAGGTCAAAGGAATGAATCACTGATATATGATAAAGCATGGATGTGTCTCAAAAGCATGATGCTGAGTGTAAGAAGTCAGGCATAAAGGATATGAATAGGGCAGCCCAGGTGGCTCAGCAGTTTAGTGCTGCCTTTGGCCCAGGCCGTGATCCTGGAGACCCGGGATCAAGTCCCGCATCGGGCTCCCTTCATGGAGCCTGCTTTTCCCTCTGCCTGTGCCTCTCTCTGTGTCCTCTTCGTGAATAAATAAATAAAATCTTAAAAAAATAAAAAGGCCTGAATAGCGTGGTTTCATTTTCATGAAATACCCAGGCAGATCCAGAGATGCAGAAAAAAAAAAAAAAAATCAGATTGGTGGTTGTCAGAGCCTGGGGAAAGTGTGGGATGGAAAGTAATCATTTAGCAGGAGGGAGTTTCTTTTGGGGTGATGAAATGCTTTGGAATCGAGTAGTGGTGACAGCTGCACAGCTTTGTGAATAGATTATAAATCACTGAATTGTTCATTTTTAAGAGGGTGAATCTTATGGTATATGAATTATATCTCAATTTTTAAAATTGTTAAATAAATACATATATACATTTTTAAAAAGAATTAACATGGGGAACAGGTTAAGACTTTCTGAGTGCTTTGTTTGGTTCCCCCACTACTGAGATGAAGGAAGACCTCCCAAGTGACAACAAGCACCATGTATTCAGGGATCCCTGGGTGGCGCAGCAGTTTAGCGCCTGCCTTTGGCCCAGGGCACTATCCTGGAGACCTGGGATTGAATCCCACATCGGGCTCCCAGTGCATGGAGCCTGCTTCTCCCTCTGCCTGTGTCTCTGCCCCTCTCTCTCTGTGACTATCATAAATTTTTTTTAAAAAAAGCACCATGTATTCAGAACTTGCTCTATGTGGTGAGGGGCTCAGCCACTAGCACTTGCAGGGATTCCAAGGCAGGCAGAGGAGTGGGGAAGTTTTCTGGTGGGAAAAAAAAGGAAGGCATGTCCCAATGAGAGGATCAGGATGACGAGAAGAGGGGCATGATTTGTGAGGGGTAGCAAATCTGGCGTTCTCCCATTTGCTGTGTTGGAAGCCAGGACAAAATTGAGGGAAACTGCCAGCTATTGATCAAGTCCTGACTGCTCCCGGCCAGTTGTTGCAAAGACTGTGGTCTGACCTTCCAGGCTGGGAGCTGCAGGTAGTTGGAGAAGGCAGGCTCCTGGGCTCCTGAGCAGATTTAGAAAATTCTGTTAACCACATAGAATATTACTCAGCCATAAAAAAGAACAAAATTTTGCCTTTGCAACAACATGGATGGAACTTGAGGGCATTATGCTAAGTGAAATAAGTCAGACAGAAGCCGATAAATACTGTATGATCTCACTATATGTGCAATCTAGAAAAACAAAGCAAAACAAAACAAAAACAAGCTCATGGCTATAGAGGACAGATTGGTGGTTGCCAATCTAGAGGAAGGAATGGGAGGCTCGAGGGGGGTGGGTGTGTGAAGGGAGTCAGAAGGTACAAGGTTCCAGTTCTAAAGGAATGTCATGGGGATGCACCGCACAGCATGGGGACAATAGTTAATAACATCTTGCATATTTGAAAGTATCCAGAAGAGTGGATCTTGAAAGTTCTCATCTCATGCCTGGATATACAAATATCAAATCATCACGTTGTATAGCTGAAACTAATATGCAATGTTATGTCAATTCTATTTCAATTTCTAAAAAATTTTGTGGACTGAAACCCATGCTTCATCATTTCAAGTCAATCATATGCTCTTCTTGGATAAAGAAACTTCAGTGTTTTTACAACTACGATTAACCAGAAAAAAACAGTAACAATTACGATAATGATGAGTAATAGGAATGTTAATAGTAACAATCATTCTTCCTATAAATCTCAGGACTTCCATTCTCTATTTTAGTAACTTCCTTCAATTGCCTACCTTCATAGCCTATATGCCCTCCTGGCCTCCCATGGTTACTTGGAAACGTTCCCCACAAGGTGCCTCAGAAGAACCAGCTTCCAGAGGGACAGCTGACCCCCTGGGGTTCCCTTCTCAGTGCTCCAGGCCGCCCTGTGAACGAGGTCTTGGAGTATTTTCTGAGGGCACCTGCACGACTGGAGCCCAGGCAGGACGTGGCGGGCAGGTGGACGGCGCACTGAAGGGGCTCGTCCTGTGCTGGGCCATCCTTCAGCCCAGGCCGGCGCGCCTCCCCCAAGCTGCAGGCTGCTCCCCGGGTCACCCCGGGTCAGCTCTTGGAGCCCACTTGAGTGATCCCGCCCTCTTGGATGGCATCTTGGGGCTTGGCCTCGGGCATGGGGGCAGGGGCAGATCCCATGCCCATTTCAGTCCGCGCTCTGGAACTAAACTGTGAAAGGGGTCGCTAGGCGGTGCAGCACCACCAAGAAGGACTGCACTGGGGTGGATCTGGGTCCCTGCAACCAGTAGGGTGCCCTGCCTGCCTGTTGGGCCTGGCCTTGTCCAGGCCCCCAATGACGAGATGATGAGAAGGAAGACGGGGAGACCCAGTAAAGCCCTACGCAGGCCTCTTTGCATCGGCCATACTGGCCAGGCCACAGCTCTGGAGAAGGACTTGGAGTATTTGGGGGTGTTCAAAGATTGGGTCCCACAGAGGCCTGCACAATGGATGGAGCCCCCGACCTAGACTCACCTATGGGGCTCCAGCTGGCCTCCACCTCCAGGGTGGGACTCAGAAAAGCTGATGGGAGAGTCCGGCCACGGGGATCCATGCAGGCCCACCTGCCCAGGCCACCTGTGTGGTTAGGGCCAGCTGGGGTCTCTGGAGTGGAACTGAGGGAGGCTTGGAGGCACCTCTGGGCACCGGACCTCAGGAGCCCTGTTCTGTGCCCCTGCAACCCGCTCCGCTGCTGGACCACCAGGAATGGGGCTTGGGAAATGGGCAGCAGGTGCCTCTGACAGCTGGGATCTCTGCGGGCTGTTGGCTGAGCCTGCGAGGGGCATGCGGGCCTCCCCAGAAGGCCGGGTCCCCCACCTGGCCGGGGCGGACATGGCTGAGGGCCCTGATGCCACTGGCGGGGCGGGACACGGCCGAGAGCACCGAAGGCCCCTGGCCGGTCGGCGTGGGCGCGGAGCGCTGTCCCTGTCACCCCGCAGCGGCTCTGCCCGGTCCCTGCGTATCTACTCGGCAGCGCATGGCCGGTGCACCCAGGCACGACTGGCAGCAGGACCGGGAAGCCCCCGCGGGTGCCCTGGCCTTGCCGAGGGTCCCGGGCCTGGTTCTCCCGGGTCCGGGGAAACCATATCAAAGCGGCGGCCAGGTGGCGCCCGGCAGCCGTGCTTCACGTCTGAGCATTGGCACCAGATGGCCCGCGGCGAGGCCACACACCGCCACCCGGTGGCGCAGCGGCCTCCAGGCACCCGACCGCGTCTCTCCGCGAAGCCCGTGCCGGGTGTCGCGCGTGCATGGCCGTGCTCCTGGGTGCAGGGTGCCGGGTGCAAGGTCCCGGGTGCAGGGTCCCAGGTGCAGGGTACAGGGTGCTGGGTGCCGCGCGTGCATGGCCGTGCTCCTGGGTGCAGGGTCCCGGGTGCAGGGTCCCGGGTGCAGGGTGCCACGCGCGTTCATAGCTGTGCTCCTGGGTGCCGGGTGCAGGGTGCCGGGTGCCGCGCGTGCATGACGGTGCTCCTGGGGCTCCTTCTCCCCGAGGCGAGACCCCGGAGCGCGAGAAGCACTGGGATATTTTCCTGAGAGGCCGGCAGGCCGGGGCGCGCTGCCTGGGTTTCAATGAGCAGCCCCGGGGGCTCCCCGACTCTGGGGCACTTGGTCACTTCTATGGAGGCTCAGGGGGCAGGGACTGGGCAAGGGACACGTTGGAAGTACTCCGAGAGAACACGGATAAATCATTGTTATTTATCATTATGCAGTGGGGAAGGTCTTTCTAAAGCATGACACAGTCCAGAAGCCCTAAACCTCACCTCACAAAGTTTGAATAAGACAGATCTTTGCGCGTAGCAAAAGCAAAGTCAAATGACAACAGGGGTGGGGAACATTTATGCAAATACATGTAGACTACAATACTGATTTCAGTATTACTTATTATTATTATTATTATTTAAAGATTTTATTTATTCATTCCTGAGAGACACAGAGAGAGAGAGAGGCAGAGACACAGGCAGAGGGAGAAGCAGGCTCCATGCGGGGAGCCGGATGCGGACTCGATCCCCGGGTCTCCAGGATCACGCACTGGGCCAAAGGCAGATGCTTAACCGCTGAGCCACCCAGGCATCCCAGCATTACTTATTACAACCGAGGGAAAAAATTAGCTGTAAGATAAATTCCAGCACATCAATACTATGAATTTGTGTTTTACTTTATTTTTTTTTCACTTTTTAGAAGAGGCAGATCTATAGTTACTAACATGAGAAGATGTTGATGACCTGCTAAATGAAAACAGCAAATGGTAGAACTTCTCTTGAAAAACATGCACTTAAAAAAAGTACTTACAAGGGAGTGGGGCTCCTGAGTAGCTCAGTTGGTTAAGCAGCTGCTCTTGGTTTGGGCACAGGTCATCATCTCCTGAGTTGTGGGTTGAGCCCTGCTTGTGGCTCTGTGCTCAGTCCATAATCCCCTTCAGATTCTTTCTCTTTCTCCCTACTTCTCCAGTCCTCCCTGCACTTGTGTGCTCTTTCTCTCTCTCTCAAATAAACAGATACAATTAAAAAAAATTACATGGAAAGGCAAAGGAATTAGAATAGCTAAAGCGATTTTGAAAAACAAGGAAAAGCTCTCTCCTATTTTAACAGTTATTACATAGTTAATAAATTCTGTGTGGTATTGGCAGAGGGATAGACTAGACATGTTGATCAATGGAACAGAATAGAAACCCAAACAAAGATGTGCAACTGATTTTTGGCAAACATGCGTAAGTAATTCCTGGGCTGAAAGATGGTCCGTCTGTCAAACGGAAGTAGGGCAAGCAACCATCCACAGGCAAGCTAAACTACACTAAACCCCCAAACCTCACACCACATCAAACATTAACTCCAAGTGGACCACACACTTATTTATAAAATGTAAAACATTAGAAGAAAAAAGTCTATGAGAAAAACCGGGGATCTAGGGTTGGCAAAGAGATTTTAGACTTGACAACACAAGTGTGACCCATAAAAAGAAATGGATAAATTAAAATTTATTAGAAGTTAAAACCAAGGTTCTGTGAAAAACCCTTTTAAGAAGATGAAGCAACAAAATACATACTGAAGGGAAATATTTATATATCACACATCCAACCAAGGGCAGGTGTCTAAAATTAAAAAAAAACAACTCTCAAAATGTGCTGGTGAGAAACAAACGGTCTGATTACAAAATAGGCAAAAGACACGAAGAGGCACTTCGCTGAAGAGGATATGCAGATGATAAAGAAGCACATGAAAAAATTAAAATCACAGTAATATATCATGACATATCTATCAGAATGCCCTAGACGAGATGTGGGAAAACAGTTCCAGATGCTGGTGAGGGTGTGGAAAACCTGGCCACTCACACAGCGCTGGTACTAGTGTAAGATGGTATAGCCACTCTGGAAAATGGCGTGGCAGGCCCTCCACCTCCACCTCCACCTGTTTGCACTACAAATAAGCAAACACAACGATAAAAACATGCAAGTCCTGTCTGGCCCAGAAACTCAGCCCCAGGCATCTATTCCAGAGGAATGAAAATGGATTCAGTGCAGTCAAGGGTTGACTCAGTAGGTCTGGCATGTTTTACAGCTTGCACATTCCAAAGAAAGGTCTTGACCTCACCTGGCTCCTGGGAGAAAAGCTCTAAGACCTTTGAATGTCTTCCCTGGAAAGAGTGTCTTTGTTTAGTTGGGGCCTTGGATAGTGTAAGCCAACAAAGTGATTTATGGTGGGGAGGACTTGGGCCATGCAGAATCATTCTGACCTCCAGGAAGTCAGCTTCATGGAGTCCTGTGAGAGTCCTGTGAGTCTTTCTAGAGGGTGATGCATCTACCTGGAGGGTGGTCTGGAGGACTCCACCCTCAGGCCCAACAACACTTATATGAATGCGAGATCCTGGACATGAATGTTTATTTTATTTTATTTTATTTATTTTATTTTATTTTATTTTATTTTATTTTTATTTATGATAGTCACACACACACACACACACACAGAGAGAGAGAGAGGCAGAGACACAGGCAGGGAGAAAGCAGGCTCCATGCACCGGAAGCCCGACGTGGGATTCGATCCTGGGTCTCCAGGATCGCGCCCTGGGCCAAAGGCAGGCGCTAAACCGCTGTGCCACCCAGGGATCCCTATTTTTATTTATTTATGAGAGAGAGAATGAGCAGTGGGAAGGAGCAGAGGGAGAGGGAGAAGCAGACTCCTCACTGAGCAAGGAGTCCGATGTGGGGCTTGATCTCAGGTTTCCAAGATCATGACCTGAGCCTAAGAGAGATGCTCACCGACTCAGCCACCGAGGTGCCCAGACATGAATGTTTTTAGCATCTCTGTTCATCACAGCTCTCAAACTGGAAACAATAGAGAGGAATGTCAAGAAGTGAAATATTAAATAGTTGGGTGAAGGAGTGGGTGCCTGGGTAGTTGTGGAAATGGAGAGAAGTGTCTACCGACACATATCAGAGGAAGAATGGATAGGAGAGGGTAATGGATTGATTATGACATGGGCAGTGACAGGGTATAGAAATGCAAATGTTGGATAGGGTTACTAGGTGAACAGCGGGAGAATTTTTTTTTTTTAATTTTCATTTATTTATGATAGTCACAGAGAGAGAGATAGGCAAAGACACAGGCAGAGGGAGAAGCAGGCTCCATGCACCGGAAGCAGGCTCCATGCACCGGGAGCCGGATGTGGGATTCGATCCTGGGTCTCCAGGATCACGCCCTGGGCCAAAGACAGGCGCTAAACCACTGCGCCACCCAAGGATCCCTATTTTTTTTTTTATTTAAATTCAAGGGGCATGTGGGTGGCTCAGTGGTTGAGTGTCTGCCTTCGGCTCAGGTCGTGATCCCAGGATCCTAGGATCGAGTCCTGCATCAGGCTCCCTGCATGGAGTCTGCTTCTCCCTCTGCCTATGTCTCTGCCTGTCTCTGTGTCTCTCACAAATAAATAAATAGAATCTTAAAAAATAAAAGTGTCTGATAACCAAGGAATAGCAGAAATGGGAGGAGATGGGATTTTTTTTTCTTTTTTGCTTTAAACTCCCAGTTTATTTCAATGGATTTTTTTATAAATTTATTTTTTATTGGTGTTCAATTTGCCAACATATAGAATAATACCCAGTGCTCATTCCATCAAGTGCCCACAGGAGATGGGATTTCTAATCAAGAAAGAAACCTCTTTTCTTACCATGTTCGACTGATCCCTTTTCGCCCTGAAATTTTCCACTGTCACCTCTATTAGAGGGTGGGCCATTTTCTCTGCTAGAACTTGTTTTCATAAACAGAGAAGAATAGGGTGTGGGCCACCTTCCATTTTTGAGAAAAGACATTTCCTCTTAATGCCACAGTTGCCTGTGAGGACACCAGTGGGCCAGACAGCAGCAGCTGAACCCACAGTGTGCAGAGCTGCCCTCACTCTGAAAGTTCTATGATGACCAATCACCGATGTGATGATGCACATCTTTCATTCCATTCCAACTGTCACTCTCTGAGCCGATCAAGTGCAGTTTGGTAGCAAGTGAGAAGCTCCCCATGATGGGAAATCTGAATTGCTGTTCTACAGTATGTTCATACTGATTTTCTACAGGTATGATTTTCTACAGGCACTGAGGGGGACACTTGATGGGATGAGCACTGGGTGTTGTTCTGTATGTTGGCAAATTGAACACCAATAAAAAATAAATTTATTATTAAAAAATAGTAAGACATTCAGCATTGTAGGTTTAATTGCTTAAACCAGTAAGCCCCAGCCCAGATGCTACTTTCACGTTAATTCCCATTAACCACTCATCAGGATGGGTCTGTCAGTTGAAGGCAAGCTAATTCTTGGCAGGGTGGTAGTGTGACCATTGGTTTGGATGGCCTGGATTTTGAATCAGCTTGGGAGGCAAGAGGACCACCTGTCACAGTAGGTGGCCAGTGGGAAGGCTCTGGGTGACTGAGTTGACATTGCTGAGAGCTGGGGGAAGGTGGCCAAAGCTGCACTACCCTGGTCCTTTCCTGGGGCTTGATTTGGAAAAAACTGCATCGTATTTTCTGTCAGCGACTCAAACACAGGGCTGAGTTAGGACCGAGAATAATTTCATGGCACAGACACATTGCACAGGGCACCCACTCTCGCTCAAAGAGACATGTGCACACGGGCGCCTGGGAGGTACAGTCGATTGAGCATCTGCCTTCAGCTCAGGTCGAGATCCCAGGGTCCTGGGGTCCAGCCCTGCATCTGGGTCTCTGCCTGCATCCGGGTCCCTGCTCAGCAGGGAGCCTGCTTCTCCCTCTCCCTCTCCCTCTCCCCCTGCTTGTGTACACATGGGTCCATGTGCGGGCTCTCACTCTCTGTCACATAAATAAATCTTTAAAGAATAAAAAGAAAGAAAGACACATTGGCACAGGTGGATTTGAGAACGTGAGGACAGCTGTTGGTGCTAGAGTCCAGAACATTTTCTCAGGAGTTCTGGGCAGGTCTTGGGAGCTCAGGGATCTCTCTCACCAGGGAACCAATTACATTCCTGTCCAGAATCCATCACATATCAGTGTGGCCACTCTGGGAAGTTGCCTCATCTACCTATCAATGTCCACACTGTAAAGCATGGGTTACAGCCCCTGCTTCCCCTCCTGATGGTGCTGCTGTGGGGATTCCAACAGTGGGATGCTATGCATTCTCCATGAGCTGTAAAGTGCTGTTCCCACATGAAGGCTAAAAAAGGAGCTTCCATCCTCCCATGCTGGGGAGCCAGCCAAGCCCCCTGTCTAGATCCACCCATGACCAGATATCTAACCCCTTCAGTAGTGATCTAACCCCTTCAGTAGTGTAGTGTAGTGCACACCTACAGAGCAATTGTGAAGCACTCACCCTTGACTGTGCTCCAGACTCTAAATGTAGTAAATCCCATTTAGCCTCCTAACAGCACATTAGTGTGTAGGCAGTATGGACATTTCCACATCTCAGAAAAAGAAAATAAGGCACAGAGGGCCCTCCAGAACTCTCTCAGGTATGGGTGGGTTCTAAGTGGGATGAGAACCCAGGCCATAAGGTGTGGTCATGGTGCTTTGCTGTGTTTCTCTGCTAAATCAGAGTATTTGCCCACAAAACATGTCTTTGGGGAGTTTCAGTGCACACCACATTGCAATCTCTTCCTAAGTCCAACTCTGAGCCAGGGCACTGGCAGGGCAGCTGGTGAGTAGGGAGGGGGAACAGAAGGCCAAACTCTGAGTCAATTAGGACTAATCCCCCATGGCCTTCTGCCCACAAGATGCCAATACTACTCTCTATTGCTATGTATTTCCCAGGACCTTGTGTTGAGGTTGAGACTGAAATTATGCAGCCCTGTACAACCACATCACTCATCTCTGGAAGAAATTTAAGAAAGTGCGCTTCTGTCTGCCCAACCGTGTACACCTGATCAGTGACACAGATGAAGGTACTGTGGGAATTTACTCATTAAGTTGATTTAAGAATAATTCTTTCATTCAGTGACATAGACATAGCAGAAGAGCATAAAAATGCTGCGACACATTTTTCTATTATTTCAAATGTACAAATTTAAATGTATCAAGTCCATCACCATAGTATAACCATGGAAGTCAAGATGCATTTCTAACTGACATCTGTGCCCCCATGTTCGTGACAGCAGTCTTCCTAAGAGCTAGAGATAGATACAACCCCCAAATCCAGCATGTGATGAAAGGACATGTAAAATGTGATATGCACATTGGATGGAATGTTACTCAGCCATAAGAAGAACCCAAATGTTTCAATATGCTGCAGAATGGATAGACCTTGAATAACCAATAGTTTTTTGAAAGAAGGCATGCACAGAAAGATATAAATTCTTCAATTCCACTCATAGGAGGAAATTAGAGTAGGCAAATTCATAGAGCCAGAAAGTAGACACTTGGATGGCTGGAGGCAGGGGGTCGGGGGAGGAGGAACAGTCATCTCTTCATGGGTACAGAGATTCCTTAGGATGAAAAGGTTTGGATGTAGATGGTAGTGATAAGTACACGGCATAATGAATGTAAACAGGGCCGCTGAGCATATACTTACTTATTAATAAAAGCATGAAGCCATAAAAACCTAACAATCTGAAGGAATAGAGGACACATACATAGCAGCATGTATGAAGGCATGGAAGCTGAACTGGTCCTGTAACAGCTGAAGAAGTGGGAATGTGGCTGGCCTTTACAATGGGCAGGACAACTCAGGGGACTCAGTCATGAAATGCAAGGTGCATTGAATGTTTCCCATTTTGAGACTGATGATTTCCCACTGATTGGATCCCTTTAGCTTGAAAGCAAAGGCCCTGATTCCTTTTCCTTCCTGCTCCTCGACTTTGTATTTCTTTGTCCACCAAGGAGGTTGGCTCAGCAGCTTGCTCACTGTTCACACCCGTGCACTGTGTCCCCGTGTCCACATCAAGCAAAACTCCCCAAGTAATTCCTGGGCAACCAACCAATGTCCTGACAGCTACTCTATCTTCTTAGATCCCATGGAGGGACCAGCTGAGGACCTTTCCAGGGACTGGGCAGAGGAAGGCACCTCATCTCTGCCTGAGGTAAGCTCGCCTCTCTTTCTCTGAGATAGAGATGTTGCTTCACTAGTTTCTTCTCCAATGAATGCAGGACAAAATTCTGATAATACACCTTAGGGATGACACAAGCAGTCTCCTTTGTGGGGGGGGAATGAAAGTTTGTTACCAATGACAGTGGACACAAAAAGGGGGACGTAACAGGGCAGCCTCACTTAAAAAGTGTGTGGGATCCAACACCTTCGCCAGGAGAACATATTTGTCGTTCAAAAAGAATTTTGGATCTGTTGATCCGAATGGACTTCAGAGATCCGCCATGAAAAGCTCATGCATCTTTAAAAGCGTCCTCTTTCACTGGAGTGGGGGAACATTGACTCAACCCCTGTACTCCATCCAGTTTCCTGAAGGCCTCACCAAACAAAAGAGCTGTACAAACAGTATACAGGATGGTGTGACCCAGACTGTGTTTTCTTTTCTCCAATCGCAGTGGCTGCTGGGACCAACAAAAACTGTATGTATTTAAGAGTAATATCCATGGTGTTGCAATCTAGGGTAAAAAGATGTCTACCACATGATTCTTGGTTCCACCTGGGAATGAGGGGTGGGGTATAGTGAGAAGACATTGTCCACTAAAGCACTGAGAGTTTGTTATACAAGGCCTGGAGGCACTATGGTAAGAAGGAGGTGTTGGTGTGTGTGCATGTGGGTCGAAGAGCACCTGCGCCCACTCGAGCGTGTGTGTGTGTGTGTGTGTGTGTGTCTGTGTTGTGAATGTGAATGTCGATGTGTGTATTTCCCAGGAGGTATTCCCACACTTGCAGCACAATAAAGGTGTCACCTTTCCAAAGTCATCTCATCATTGTGACACCCATTACCTGCTCATCCTTCCCTCACCACAGCTATACCTGGAGGATGTTTCCATTTCCTTTCATTAGAAGGCAATGGTGCAGAGATGAATGACCCAAACCCTTGACCCCCTACATGGACAGCCAAGGTGTGAACCCAGGTGTCAGTTCGAATGTAGCTATAGGTTCTTGACCTGCACTAATCGCTCAGTCATGGGGTCATTATCTACAAATAGCTAGTCAGCAAAGCAGAGCCAGCATCTGGGTCCATACCTTAATATACTAGATTCTACCAAAGTCCCCTACATGGCCCAACATTACACAGTGGCCTCCACGGTCACGTAAACCAGGGCAGCTATAGGTGCACTTATCAATGATTTTGTCCTGTCACTGGTGTGAAGTGCACATAGGAAAGGCCATGTATTCCTGGTCAGCCCACAGATTCTGAAAATGTGAGTCCCCATCGAGGATAGCGCAGAGCAACATCTGTCATGGCTGAGGTTATTGTGTATACATGACCAATAGCAGATAAGAAACAAGGAGGTAATTTAGTCCACTTGATCACATAGGAACTGAATGTTAAACTTGGTTGTTAGCTTTGTGCCCAACACTCCCATTGCAAATCTCAGGCACGGCTGGGTTAGAGAGTGCCAGCTCTCACCCCAGGCCTCCTCTGTGTAAGGAACTTCCCATTTGTCTGATGGCCCCAGGCTAGCCTGACTCAATGGAGCCTGACTCAGGTCTTGTTTCCTTAGGACAGATGATTAGTAAAGAATCATATGAGGAAAAAAAAAAAAGAATCATATGAGGATACTTTCCCTAGGGTTGAATTCAGCCCCACAATTAAGGCTGCTTTTCATCAAGCACAAAATCTTACAAAGACATGATGAATACAGTAGCAGTATATGGGGATCCTGGGGCAAGAACTGATTTCCAAAGAAGAGAGGGACGGCTTAGCAAAACTTCAGTCAAGAGAGGTTATGGGACCGGGTCATCACATATAAGCCACTTTCGTGTTTAAACACTTTCCATGGACTATTTCACCTTGATCAGTCTCACTTAGCTACAAAGACAGCCCCTGTTCTCATTTATTTCCTGCTCCTCTCTCATTCCTTCCTCTGTCCACCAAGGAGGATGCCCAGCAGCAGTCTGTAACTTCCTAGCCAACCGCCAGTACACACTCAACTCATGTCCTCATCCATCTAAACTCCCTGATGAGTTCCCGGGCAGCCCCACCAGCATCCTCACAGTGGCGCTGTGTCCTCGTAGCTCCCCTCAAGGGCCTGACTCAAGAACTTCTCAGTTCAAGGCGGAGAAAGAAACCCCAGCCCTCCCTCAGGTAAAGTCATTTTCTGTGTTAAATGCAACTGATGCTTTATTTTCATATTCATGGATTTAAGACATGAACTTCCAAGCATGTGCATCCCAGAAGGTATATACAATTTCCTTGGTGCTGACAGTGGCCCTGAGTTTCAATCACCAACTGACACCATATTTAGAGGGGCTTTAAGAACACCGGTTACACAACAAATGGTAGCAAGCATTTTCCAGGAAATAATCTTCCTCCATAGTTTTGTGTTTGCTGATCAAACTGGACCTGTGAGATCTGACATTTAAAGTTTCTGCAGGTCACATTGAGCTTTTTTTTTTTTTTTTTTTTGTGATCACTGACTCAATGACTAGATCTCTGCTGCCTTACTAATGTCACCAAGAGAACAAAGGATATGTGCAGATGATGTGCACAGGGTGATGTGATCCTTATAGTGTTTCCCTCTCTCTAACTGCAGCAGGAGGCAGCCCAAGATGGTGGCTTTATGTATTCCAACATCTGTCACTTCTCAAGGAACAATCTAGCTTATGAACAAGGTGGGTCTTTCCCCTCTGCTTTGCTCTGGAGAGCTTCCCTGATCCTGGGTTCCTACTGGGAATGGAGGGTGTGGTTGTGAGAAAAAATGATTGTCCAGCTCTACAGACTCTGGAAGCAAGTAGGTCATTTAGGAGATACAGGTTGTCTATAGGAGGCTGGGTTTGTTCCTGTGTGACTGGATGTGATGTGATTGTATGAGTGGGTGCGTTGAGTGTGTGTGTTCCATCAGAAGACATTCTCACTTAGGCAAATCAATGCAAGTGTCAAATTTCTAAAAGTAAACCTCACCCCCACCAGGCACACCGCTTAGGACCCCACATTCCTCTCTCACCACAGCTGCACCTGGAGGTTTGCTTAGTATTCACTTTCCACAGACAGGGTTGGGGCAGAAATCAAGATCAGACATCTGTCCTGGCTGGGGATGTGTCTCATGCAGGGTCAAAGCAGAGAAGAATCAGGAGGATATTTCCATCTATTTCATAGCAGCATCATTAGCCTTAAAAATAATGAGTGAGAAAAAAAATAATGAGTGAAAATATCAGTGAGGGTGACAAAACATAAGAGACACCTAACTCTGGGAAATGAACAAGGGATAGTGGAAAGGGAGGTGGGCAGGGGGTTGGGGTGACTGGGTGATGGGCACTGAGGGGGGCACTTGGCGGGATGAGCACTGAGTGTTACGCTCTATGTTGGCAAATTGAACTCCAATAAAAAAAAATAATACTCAACATTTGTAAGCACACACTGAAGAGCGAGTGTCAAATAGGAGCTCAAAGTAAAGCTTTGCCATTAGCTTGGTGCCCACCACCCTACACGACCAGGGCCAGGGCCAGGTTAAACAGTGTCAGTGCTCACATAAGGCGCCCCTCTCCAAGTCCAGAACTTGCCACTTGCTGGTGGGCTCCTGGGAGAATGGGTCCCCACTGATGTGACAGACACCCACACATTGCACAGAAAAGGATGGATGGAAAGAAATAGCACTTTGTTGATGGTGGCCTTGTTGAAATGCAGGGACATCAGTATGTTGAAATCTTGTTAATAGCATTTTACTTATGATGATTAGTGAACAATTATAAAACCATAGGATAGTTTTTCTAGAATTGAATCAGCCTGCAGCACAGTGTTCTTGAAAGAGATGAGACACAGGTTGGAGCAGTGCCTGTTTATCCTGAGTCTTGAAGATGTCCACAATACAGTGGCAGCTTTGGTGAACTTCAAAGTGTCAGTAGGGCTCACCAGACTCTGTCAGTAACAGGTAGCATGCATTTTAGGGTTTAGCCTCATTTAGATTGACTATTTCATATGGATTCGATTCCCTGTAGGAAAGCGTCAGAGGCAGTGTTTCTATGTACTTTCCTGCTCCTCTCCTTGACCTTCCTTCATCCAGCAAGGATGGCCAGGCCTGGCAATCGGTCCATACTGATTGCCTACCCACCTAATAACATACAAAGACCCAAATTATCCACATCCTCAGCAACATTAGTAGTAGGTTTGGGTTTTGGGATTGAGTCCTCACCGTTCTAACAGATGAAATGATACTCATCGTCCTTTGGACTTGCATTTCCCCTCATGATGTGTTATGTTGTGCTTTTCGTAGGTCTGTTGGCCACTGATTTTTTTCCCTTAGGGCAATGTCTACTCAAGCCTTCTTATTGTTCTCCAATTTGGTATAAGTGTCTTTTTATTGTTTTTTTTTTTTAATTTTTTATTTATTTATGATAGGCACACAGTGAGAGAGAGAGAGAGGCAGAGACATAGGCAGAGGGAGAAGCAGGCTCCATGCACCGGAAGCCCGACGTGGGATTCGATCCCGGGTCTCCAGGATCGCGCCCTGGGCCAAAGGCAGGCGCCAAACCGCTGCGCCACCCAGGGATCCCCTATTGTTTTTTTTTTTCCATTTTGAAAAGGAACACCTTTTCTGATATAAGGGTTGCAAATATCTTCTCCAATATGTAGGATGCCTTTTCATTCTGCTCATTATTTTTTTTTTTTTATCATTCTGCTCATTATTGAAGAGGATAAACTTTTCCCATCATGTGGTCTCCTCAAGGATCAATATGGCATGAATGAGTGCATTTATTTTGGGGCTCTCTATTCTGCTGCAGTGTGTCCTTACTTTTATGCCAGGACACGCTGCTTGCCTAGTGTGGCTGTCTAATGTACTTGGAAGTCAGCAACTACCGAGCCATCACCTTGTTCTTCATTCTCAACAATGTTTTGGTACCTGTATTCCTTTGTGGTTCCATCTGTATTTTAGCAGCTTTTAGATTTCTATAATATGACAGACATTGTGATTGAAGAGTTGCTACATTGACCCTGTGGCCATTTATCCAAGAACGGGGTGTTCACCTCATTCTCTTAGTGTGCAAAGGCCTCCAATAGTGCCTGGCATGTGTGGGTGATCCCAGGAACAACCTACATGTGAATGGTCATATCAGGCCAGCAATTAATGTAATAGGAATGAGCAGGGGTTATGTCTTGCTCATTGTTGGACGCTAGTGCTCTGCAGTCCAAGGAGAGTCTGTCTATAGTCCATTTGACACAATCATTAACTCGATAATTACACTAAAATCATAAAAGAAAATAAACCCTCCAATTGCTCACTCACATTAGCCACATGTCAGGGGTCTCCATAACTGCTGGAATTTCACATGCCACATTTGGAGAGGAACACTGTAAAGGGCGAGTAGAATGGACATGATGAAGTGGATTCCTATAGCATCTCGGTCTCACTAGAAGGTTTGAAACTGTGATCCCTGTCATGTTGAAGGTCTCTGACTCCCCCAAGTCCAGTGCACATCTGAGAACACACCAGAAAGGTCAGGCAGGTAGATGCCTCACGACCCACAGAGAACTCAACTAGAGTAGATGAATGGGTGAGACCCTCCCTCCAATAACAGGATTGCTCATGCTTGTGTTCCTACAGATTTGTGTGTGGAGAGCATAGACGACTCCAGTGGTGGGGAGGAAGTCTCGGCAGGTAGGGAACAGGGCTCAGGTAGGGAACAGTGGCAGAGGGCTCCTGGGACCCTGGGGGTGCATCTCCTACTCCGGAGAATGGAGAAGGTGGGCAAGAAATCAAAAATGAAAGGGAAATACTGGCTAGCAATCTGATGCGTTCATCTCCTATTTTACTGACGTCATAGGACCAGAAATTGTGTCCAGGCGCCTTCCGTGTGTGCCGCATTTCTAATCCCCCTCCCTGGGTTTGCTGTTTTATTATTATTTTTTTAATAATAAATTTATTTTATTGGTGTTCAATTTGCCAACATACAGAATAACACCCAGTGCTCATCCCGTCAAGTGCCCCCCTCAGTGCCTGTCACCCATTCACCCCCAACCCCCGCCCTCCTCCCCTTCCACCACCCCTAGTTCCTTTCCCAATGTTAGGAGTCTTCATGTTCTATCTCTTTTTCTGATATTTCCTACCCATTTCTTCTCTCTTCCCTTCTATTCCCTTAAAGAAGATGTGGTTTATGTATACAATGGAATATTCCTCAGCCATTAGAAATGACAAATACCCACCATTTGCTTCGACATGGATGGAACTGGAGGGTATCACGCTGAGTGAAATAAGTCAATCGGAGAAGGACAAACATTATATGGGTTTGCTGTTTTAATGATCTAGCCCATACAATGTGTACTTCCTACCCTTCTCTGCTGCCAAACATCAAAGCTTGGTTTTGTTGCCCAGCACCACTCAGCAGTCGTGTGGCAGAGATTGGGTATCGTTCTTGTCATTGCCCTATGATGGACATGACCTGGGTGCCAGAGCAACACTCTCCCAAATCTGAGAACCAGGAAACTAAGTTGTCATGTGAGCTGGGAGGTGGATGAGAAGGAAACTCTGAAACCACAATGAGATACTACCTCACACCAGTGAGAATGGGGAAAATTAACAAGGCAGGAAACCACAAATGTTGGAGAGGATGCAGAGAAAAGGGAACCCTCTTGCACTGTTGGTGGGAATGTGAAATGGTGCAGCCACTCTGGAAAACTGTGTGGAGGTTCCTCAAAGAGTTAAAAATAGATCTGCCCTATGACTCAGCAATTGCACTGCTGGGGATTTACCCCAAAGATGCTGATGTAATGAAATGCCGGGACACCTGCACCCTTATGTTTATAGCAGCAATGTCCACAATAGCCAAACTGGAAGGAGCCTCGGTGTCCATCGAAAGATGGATGGATAAAGAAGATGTGGTCTATGTATGCAATGGAATATTCCTCAGCCATTAGAAGTGACAAAAACCCACCATTTGCTTCAAGGTGGATGGAACTGGAGGGTATTATGCTGAGTGAAGTAAGTCAACCGGAGAAGGACAAACATTATATGGTCTCATTCATTTAGAGAATATAAATAATAGTGAAAGGGAATAGAAGGGAAGGGAGAAGAAATGGGTAGGATATATCAGAAAGAGAGACAGAACATAAAGACTCCTAACTCTGGGAAACGAACTAGGGGTGGTGGAAGGGGAGGAGGGCGGGAGGTGGGGGTGAATGGATGACAGGCACTGAGGGGGGCACTTGACGGGATGGGCACTGGGTGTTATTCTGTATGTTGGCAAATTGAACACCAATAAAAATAAGTTTATTATTAAAAAAATAAAATGGCAAAAAAAAAAAAAGAGAAGGAAACTCTGTCCCGCGTAAGATACATGACGTGTAATAGACTTTCAGGCTCCTGACCCATTTCCCACACCTTTAAGTCAACTCCCAGCATTGGGGATGTTAAGGGACATCTCCTCTGTGGTCACTTAGGTAATGCCAGCTTCACCACACAAACCAGTCTGTCATAAACATGCTTCCATGAGCGAGAGGCCACATACTGAAGACCTGGAGACGCTCCTTGGCCACAGGGGACCTAGAGACCTGTGTGAAGGTGTGGCTGGGCCTGCTTCACACACACACACACACATACACACACACACACACATACACACACAACTTTTGACCAAGCATCCCGTGGACCTGTCACCAGGCATGGCCTAGACCTAGGGCAGAACATCTGCTAGCAGGGCTACAGGGTCACTGTTCCTTTCACAATCCAATTCTCCAGCCTCACAGCATAGGCCTTGTCCCCCTACACCCTACTTATGCCCACCCCATCACCTGTCCTCAGACCTGCCCAGGGCCCTACCACCCTGACCTCCCTGTAAGGTTCAGCACCAGCCCTGGCAGGCACCATGTATTCAGTGGGCTACCCTGTTTGATATTTTCCAGTACTTCACTTGAAAATTCAGGGGGAATTTGGACAACTGACTACCCTATCATTTCCACTTCTGCTCTATAACACTTCTGGGAACAGATGAGGTTGTTTAAGGCTGGCTCGTGTGCCAAGGAAGATCATCACGTCCCAAGAGCAAACACTGGATATGTGGACATGTGTGGCACCGTCTCATTCAAGTTCCCCAGCCATCCCAGACCAAGATAGCTTCTCCTCACACAGAGGGTTCAGGGGATTGACTGAGTGGGTGCCAGTATATCTCCTGCCAGTCCTTGGCTATCCAATATATTTCTTTTTAATTTTATTTATTTATTTATTTACGATAGTCACAGAGAGAGAGAGAGAGGCAGAGACACAGGCAGAGAGAGAAGCAGGCTCCATGCACCGGGAGCCCGATGTGGGATTCGATCCCCGGTCTCCAGGATCGCGCCCTGAGCCAAAGGCAGGCGCCAAACCGCTGCGCCACCCAGGGATCCCCAGCTATCCAATATTTAAGAACAATATGATTGGTGGAGGATGGAAAGGGGAAGGAAATGGAGAGTTGTTAGGAGAGGAGGAAGGGGAGTAGGGAGAGAGAAAGGTCAAGTCCTGGTCACACAGTCACAGGGACAGTGACCTCCCAGGGACAGTGACCTCCCAGAGGAGGGACAGGATGACACAGACATCATTCCTAGGTATGGAGAGAACCCAAAGGTGGGACAGGCAGCTGGGAGATGAGAGACCCACTTCCACCCTGTAGAGATGAAGGGACTAAGGGCAGAGAGGCCCCAGAGCTGAGGACCCATCATCTTGAGGTCAGAGTCCCTCATCCCAAGAGGAGCAAGCCATGGGTTCTCACCCCCACTAACTTTCCATTTCCTTTCTCATGGCCACGCCAACCTCATTGCTGCCCTGCCCACTGGAAGATGACTCCACGGATAGCAGGGATTCAGATGAAAGGAGCAACATTGTGCCTGTAATTAATTCATTTCCTCCTCTGTCTCTTGTACTTCCTCTCTCTGCTGCCCATAAGCACCTCTTCCTAGATATTCCCCAGATCCATCCTCTACGATGTCCCCACTGAAGACCTTTGGCTCCTGCAGGCACTTAGTCTTGGCACCTGCAGTGTCTATGGAATCACTCTACAGACCTCTTCCCCCCTCTTTCAGCATCACCCTCACCCGTCACCACTGAGTCTGGGATCAGCTCTGAACAGCCAAGGAGGGAGTGGGCCTGGGGTCAGCAGGGCGGAGCCCACCCAGGTGGGTAGGAATCAGGAAGGGGACCTGCTGTGTGACCCCAGCAAGTGCCCCCACTCCCTGGTTTGGTATCTGTAGTCATGCCTGATTTTGCTCTTCCTTTCAGCTCTCAAGAAGCATTGCTTCCACTGATATAAGGGAGGAAGCAACAGAAGAAATCGGTCACTCAGGAGAAAAAGAGGAACTAGGAAGAAGGTGAGTTTGGCAGAAAGAGAGGAAGCAACACAGACACATGTTCTCCACACCTCCCTGACATACTTGTTGGCAGCGCAGGAAAATCAACCAAAAAGCTGGGGTGCTGCTCTTCAGGGCTGAGAACGCAAGAGGAAGGTCATGATCCCTACAGGTCCTGAAGGATGCCCTGAGTACATCTCACAGGGAACAGGACCCAAACCCATAGGAGGCCCTGAGAGGGCTATTGTATGTCCTCCAGCTGCTGATGAATGTAGAGGGAGGGGACCAGAGAAGGCCTGTGCACTGTACTCCTCTGGCAGAGGGCCCCTGGAGTTGTGCACCCCCTCGCTCTGCAGGACCCAGCCCTGCCCTCCTAACTACTGATGGAAGCTGATATCTCACCCCAGAACATTATCAGTTGGGGAGGTGGCCTGAACCTCCACTTTAGATGTCTGAGGAATGAGTGACATCATACAGACCCCGAGGCCCATGCGAGCAGCACAGCTCACCTCATCCAGTGGTGCATCCCTGGGGCACAGAGTAGACCCCGGCACCATCGGGACACATAGATTGTCCCTCAATTGGGAGTTTCCCATCTCCTGGGGTCCCCTGAGCCTCAATGAAGCCTGTGGGACATGGGGGGGGTGGTCACCTCATGGCACATTTCTTGGTGTGAGTGTGAGGCTCTACTGTTCTGCTCAATCTGCAGGCCAGGCCATCAGGGGGTAGGCCGCGCCATCTGCTCCCAACTTACCCATGTCCATCCCTCAGTGTGAGTGTCATGCAAAGTCACTTCCTGTGCGAGACCAGAGCACATCATCCCTGCCAGGCTGCCTGCAATGCCCATGGCCACAAAGTTTCCTCCACAGAATAGGGCAGGTTGAGGGCTCCCAGAGTGGGCCACAGTCAGGGAAGGGGCCCCCGGGACACTGGGGATATAGCCTTCATTTAGCCCCGGGGGCCTGGAGGCTTTACTTTGCTCATGCCACACATGCGTCCTGCGGGCAACCTCCACCCCAAAGCCTCAGAAGGCAGGTCCAACAAGAAACCCTAGACTCCTAGTTAGAGCTGCCCCCAAACAACACAGCGCTCCATCTCCTACAACTGCCTCTGATGTTTTCTGCAGCGGCACAGCAGGACAGTCTGACCTCGTCCCAGAAGCTCCAGATTCTCCTGAGGTCCTCAGAGACGGTGAGCCACGAGATGCCTCGGCCTTGGTCTGCAGCTTTGGTGGGGACTCAGAGGATGGAAAGGCGTGAACTGGATGCACCTGGACACGAGGAGAAGCAACACGCCTGGAGGATCTGTTCCCCCGGACGTGACATGGCAGGCCTCCCCAACAAAAGACCTTTGTGCTTCTCACAAGCAGAATGGATGCCAGAGGACATGACAAAAGGATCCTCTGTGATGGACACCACACCCAGAGTGGGGGTTCCTCATGACTGCTGATTATGGACACACTGAAAAGGAAGCAATGATACAGGCTGTCAGGCATGCATTTTTGGGGTGAGACTGGCCACCTGGGACTGCGTTCAGCAAGCAGCCCTCCTGGCTTTCCCCCTGTCTGCTGGAGGGGATGCTCCTCCTCCAGTTCTCCCCCCACTCACCAGCAGAAATACAGCTTACCAGAGGTGCAGGAAGAAGCAGGACTGCCAGGACCCCAAGGCCACCCTGGAATGTGCTGGAGGGGCAAGCTGGCTGCATCCTTTCTGGAACAGGACACACGGCTCACCTGGGGCCCCACTCTCCCTGTCAGAGCCCCTTCCAGTTACGTCCTCATATTCACTCTCCTCAGCCCCTTCCACCCAGCTCACCCCTGCTTACTCCCCAGTATCAGGCTGGACTAATCATTGGGTCCCCAAGCAGCTGCCTCTGCCCTCTGGCCCACACCAGGCAGGGAGTCTGCAGGAGAAGCCCCACCCTCGGAAGGCCAGCTCCCAAACTCTACAGTCCCTTTCCTCTCCCATGTTAAAGGCAGATGCCGGTTCCGCCTTTCCTGCTACCGCCATACAACCCTCATGGAACCCCCACGTGATGTGCCCATGGTCTCCCGTCTTGCCCTAGCACAGCTCCGCTCCCACCAGGTTCCTGCTGAACCTCCCTCTGCAAGCCTGCCACTCATTTCTGCAGGCTCTTCTAGCTCTTCCAACAACACCCCTGCAGGCTGGGACCTCACTGAGGGGGGCACTTGACGGGATGAGCACTGGGTGTTATTCTGTATGTTGGCAAATTGAACACCAATAAAAAATAAATTATAAAAAAAAACCGGATTCAAGTGCAATCATTGTTGAAAAAGAAAAACTATAAGTTCCTCTATTTAAAATAGTGGGGACTGTGTGCCCGGTTGTCATGTTTACTATAAATGTCTGATTTTCAGGAGCAGGTAATGAATATCAGGTTGAGGTGACTGTATTTCATTTGTATTCTCTTAGTCTTGAATCATTAGCATGGTGCTAGACTTACTTTTGCTTCTGTAAAAAAGCAAAGGAACTAACTAAATAACAAAGAAGAAACCCTTATAGCTTCAAAATACTTTTATTTCTCTACTTTTGCCTTACTTCACCAGCTCACACGCTTGTGGGAATTTAATTCTTTATTAGTCAAAGAAATGTGTGCTTCCTCATCATGGCTTGTTTAAAACAGTGCTCTAGAAGCTATTATCTACATACAACATAAGGAGAATATGCTCCCAACCTCTATGAAAACTTTGAATTAATGGTAGTGTTACAACGAAACCACACTGCAGATTTGCGAAGTTATTTTATTTTAGATATACCATAAACATGTGGTTTGATGTCTTCTTATCGCATTTGATTACTTATCTTGTGCAGCACGGCTGTGGCCCCTGCAACCTATGCCACCTGGCTTTGAAATATGAAAGCCAGCCCCATGGCTTCACCCCAGCTCACATACATGAATTCCCCTCTATTTCTGGCCTCTGGCTATTTCCATTTATGCCTTAAGACACTTTTGGACCTAAGAGTCAGTCTCTGTGATATTGTTCATTTCCAACTGTTTAGACTGCATCAGAAAGACTGTAGGCAAGGTTCAGTATCTACAAGTGAGTCACCATGATACACAACACCACAAACACAGGATAAAAATCATGTGTCCTATCAATAGATGAAGGAAAATGATTATCAAAATTTGACACCCATGCATGATAAACGCTCGACAAAGTAGGTTTAGTAAGAACATACCTCAACATACTAAGAGCCATATATGAAAAATACACAGCCAATATCATACCCAATGATGAAACACTGAGAACTCTTCTGTTAAGATTAGGAACAGGACAAGAAAGTCCACTCTCACCACTTTAGTTCAACATATTACTGGAAAACCCAGCCAGAGCAATTAACAAGGAAAACAAGAGGCATCCATATTGGTAAAGAAGTTAAATGGCCACTATGTGAAGATAACATGATACTTTATACAGAAAACTCTAAAGGCTCCACCAAAAAGATATTTGGAAATAAGTGAATTTAGTAAAGTTGTAGGATACAAAATTAATACCCAGAAATTGGTAGTGTTTCTAGGCAGTAATAAAGTAGAAAGAAGAATTAAAAACACAACTGTATTCAAAATTGCACAAAAGGAATAAAATATATAGGAATAAACCTAATCAAAAAGGCAAAAGTCCTGTGGTCCAAAAACTATAAAGCACCAATGAAAGTAATTGAAGATGACACACACAAATGGAGATATCACATGAATTGGAAGAAATCAATCTTGTTAAAATGTCCATAGTACCCAAAGCACCTACATATTCAACACATTTCCTATGAAAATACTAGCAGGCTATCTCACAAAACAAGAACAAATAATATCCAAATAAGTATGAAAACACCAAGGACCCTGGACAGGGTCACCTGGGTGACTCAGTCAGTTAAGCATCTACCTTCAGCTCAGGTCATGATCCCAGGGTCCTGGGATGGAGCCCCACATAGGGCTGCTTCCTGATTAGTGGGGAGCCTGCATCTCCCTCTCCCTCTGACTGTTGCTCCTCCTACTCATTCTCTCTCTCTCTCTTTTTCTGTCTCCATCTCTCTCATGCTCTCTCTCTGAAATAAATAAATGAATAAAATCTTCAAAAATAACTACCAATGTGAGCAGCCAAAGCAATTCTGAGAAAGAAGAAGAAAGCTAGAACTACCAAAATTCCAGTTCTCATGGCATGTTGCAAACCTGTAGTGATCAAAACACTATGGTACAGGCACAAAAGTAGACACACAGAACAAACAGCACAGAAATAAACCCACAATGGATAGTCAACTAATTTATGAAAAGGAGACAAGAACATCCAGTCGAAAAAGATGATGTCAATTTATGATGTCAGAATGCTGGACAGTTATGGGCAAAAGAATGAACCTGGAACCCTTTCTAATGCCACACACAGAAGTAAAGTCAAAATGGATTAAAGACCTAGATGTGAGACCCGAAGCCTTAAAAATCCTAGAAGAGAACAGAGGGGGTCATTTTGCTGACTTCAACTGTCACATTTCTCTGGCTAGGTCTCCTAAAGCAAGAGGCGCTAAAGGAAGAATAAACTTTTAGGACTAAAACAAAATAAAAAGCTTCTGCAGAGCAAAAGAAACCATCACATACTAACATACAACCTACTGAATGGAAGGAGATATTTGCAAATGACATATCTGATGAAGAATTAGTCTCCAAATATGTAAAGAAATTAGGGAACCACACCAAAAAAACCCCTAAAGAATCAAATTTAAAAATGGATACAAGATATGAACAGATATTTCTCCAAAAGGACATACAGATGGCCAACAGGTACACAGAAGGATGCTCAATAGCACTCTTCATCAGGGATATGCAAATAATCAAACATGCTCCGAGATATCACCTCACACCTGTAATAATGGCTAAAACCAAAATCACAAGAAACAACAAGTATTCATGTGGATGTGGACAAAAGGCCACCTCGTGCGCTGTTGATGGAAATGCAAACTGGTGCGGCCACTGTAGGGAAGTTTCTCAGAAAAAGATAAAACAATAACCATAACCATATGGAATTCCTCATACCGGGTATCTACGCAAAGAATATGAAAACACTTAGTGAGGAAGATATATGCACTCCTATGCTTATGGCAGGGATATTTATAATAGCCAAATTGTGTAAGTACCCAAGTGTCCTTCCATAGATAAATGGATAAAAAAGATGTGGTATAGAGATATAATGGAATATTAATAAGGCATAAAAGAATGAAGTCCCAGGGTCTTGGGATTGGGCTGGCATCAGGTTCCCCACAGGGAGCCTACTTCTCTGTCTACCTATGTCTTTGACTTTCTGTGTTCTCCTGAAACAACAAATTATTTAAAAAACTAAAACCCCCAAAATTCTAATACCTCGCCACCCACATTCAGTCAAGAATCTTGTAAATTTCATTACAAAATATATATTTTAGGTTGAGGTGCTTCAGTCCACTGCTACCACTTTAATCTTAGCCATCCTCATGTAGTCCAGATGACCACTCCAAAATCCGGACCGTAGAACCTGAGCGAGAAATATGAGTCAGACAGGAATTCCAAAAGTATCTTGTGACACACCCTCTTCTCCCTGTACAGAGATACAGAAATCATTAACAAAATATATCTTAAATGAAAACACATGGATGGGAGCACAATCATAGTAAAATCAAGCATCAGAAGGCATAAGGAAACACCAACATGAGCAAGGCTTAAACATGTGCATAATGACCACTGTGTTATGAATAAGGTGAAGGTACCTGAGATCTCAGGTCCATGGGGAAATAGAAACTGAGTAATCCAGGTGAGATAGTCAGAGGCAAATTCAGTGTTTAAAACCAGGGGCCACAGGAGGATTCTCAATTTCATGAAAGCAGAGATGCCAAAATGGATGCAGATAACTTTGCAGGGCTACAGAAGGCTTAGAGTAGCATCCTGGGATTTTTATGATAACCACTAGAAACATGATTAAAAATAGAAATCCAGCTGATCCAAGATGGTGATGTAGAAAGACCCTGAATTCACCCTGTCTGTGGACATATCCTATCTCTACCAACAGCAAGACAGACAGAGACAATGGTGATGAGGGGAATCCTCACTCCTGACATGGCAAAATACAGTGGGGAGGGATAGTACTGAGGGTCCATGAGCAGATTTATTGGCACTGGGGCACAGAAGAAAAGCTGGGGTTGAAAAGAGCAACTAGAATATAAAGGAAACTGTCTTATAAACCTGACAAAAGGCAGGGTAGTGGCCAGGACTCTTGACTGGTTGTAGGGGCTGGCAAGAGCCATGATTTACAATATCCCCCCAACTTGACAAGGTAGAAAGGAGCAGGAGCTGGAAGTCCTCATATACCTATCAACTCAGACTCAGGCCCCCAGCCCACACCAGTGCCTGCCATTCCAAGAAGGCAGCCCCAGAGCAGCAGACACTGAGATCCCTGGACAGCACTCACTACACTACACCTGTCTTGCCGAGGTGCCATAGGCATAGATAACCTCATAATACTCCATGTCCACAGAAATTTAACTCCAGAAGGATTGCTAGGTCACCCGTGGTGTGGAGTGCTCTGGGGCCTCCTGGCTCATGCCTACTTTGGCTTCAGCCCCCCAGGCAGGGCACTTCCTTCATCCAGCACCTCAGCTTCCTGGCATGACACCCACCTCAACTCCAGGCACCCCACCAGGGCATCCTCTCTGGGAACACACTAGGACCCCCAATCCCACTTCAATCCTGGCTCCAATTGCCACCCCAGGTTTCAGCTGGTGCTGAGCATACTGAGACCCCAATTTGTACCCAGTTCACATTAAGCTGCCTTATTAGGATTCCCTCTGAACAGAGATCCCTGGGACACCACCCTGGCTCAGACACACTTCATTTTTTTTAATAAAATAATTTTTTTATTGGTGTTCAATTTACCAACATACAGAATAACACCCAGTGCTCATCCCATCAAGTGTTCCTCTCAGTGCCCGTCACCCACTCTCCCCCACCCCCCGCCCTCCTCCCCTTCCACCACCCCTAGTTCGTTTCCCAGAGTTAGGAGTCTTTATGTTCTGTCTCCCTTTCTGATATTTCCCACACACTTCTTCTCCCTTCCCTTATATTCCCTTTCACTATTATTTATATTCCCCAAATGAATGAGAACATATAATATTTGTCCTCCGATTGACTTACTTCACTCAGCATAATACCCTCCAGTTCCATCCACGTTGAAGCAAATGGTGGGTATTTGTCATTTCTAATTAGCCTTAATATTCTTGAGGAGCACTGGCCAGTTATAGAATAATCCTTAGTACAGGTTTGCCTGTTTCCTCACACCTGGATTCAAGGCAGGGGCTCTTGTAGATTTACAACAGATATAACACCGTGTTTTTCTCAGTTTATCATGTTGGGGAACATGTGATATTACCTGGTAATTTTATTTTTGATTGTTTAGTTAAGATGAAGTCTGATAGATTTGATTTCACCATTCTAAAGTGACTGCTTTTTTCTTTGGTAATTGATAAACTTGCTGGAGGAAGACACCTTGAGATTACTCAAATTTACTCTTCCTCACTCAAGTTCTACTCACCAATTTTAGTATCCACTGATTCTTGCCCGAAACACTCTTACTATGATGCTCACCAAACAGTGCTCCTTCTGTACTTTCAGTGCTCCTTCTTTGTATATTAGTTCATTTTCTACTGGAAGGAAGAACTTCTCATTCTTCTCTGTGAACGTCTGTATGACTTGACTTATGTAAATGTGGACTCGTGGGTACTTATTTATGGATGATAATAGTTTACCCTCACCTGATGCTGACTCTGTCTCCTGCACATGACTAACCATCCTCCCTCCTAATGCAACTACCATCACCTGACCCTGGACTGCTGTCACTAGAACTTTGTGTTGCCAGTTTTTGAACTTTCCCTAAGTTCAAAAGGGAACTTTTTGAAAAGTTTGAAAACATTTCAGATGTTTCTACTTTCACCAATACTTAGAGGACTCTTCTGTATCCTTTGGTAGATGTCTTTTGTGAACATATGTATGAATTTTTGTTGAGGATTTACCTGGGAATAGAACGTTCCATGTCATTAGATGCTACTCATCAGTTTTGTAAGATAGCTGCCGCAATGCAAATGCCCACCATCAGCTCAAGCATTCTTGCAGCTTATGGTCTTAAGACTTACTGTTAGAGACCTCATCTCTTTAGCTGTGACTGGTAGACACTCAGTATTCACTCTAGTACCCTTTCCTTGGCATGACCTTGTCTTCAATTTCTATCCGTCTCCCTCTGTGAGGCTATCAGTACATTTGTAGCCCCGAGCCACTCAGCTATGTTTACTGGAGTGGGCAGACACCTTGGCAGAAAGAAGCCCCAATTGCTGGGACGATCTGTCTGGATTCCCACTTGTCTCCTATTTTAATGCTATTACTGTTTATTGCCTGGATAAACTGGCTAAGCCTTAAACAGGCACCCCCCTATATTCTCATTAGCCTGACTACCTCTTCTCAGGAGGAGACAGGTTCATGCTCTCCCAGAAGCTGAAATTGCAGGAGACAGTGTTAGCTGGCCACTCTCAGGAAACTTCAGAATCATTAGATTAAAAAGTTAGAACCTAGAAAATTTTAAACTCCTATTTAAAAGCTTGACCTGTGTGGTGGTGGTGGTGGTGGTGGTGGTGGGTGGGTGTGTGTGTGATGTACATCAAAAAGATTAGATACTTTAAAAAGCACATCTGTTTTTAACACTGTCAGGAAGCTCCACACCACACAGTTTTCCAGAGTGGCTTACCAGTTCACATTCCCACCAACAGTTCAAGAGGGTTCCCCTTTCTCCACATCCTCTCCAACATTTGTTGTTTCCTGTCTTGTTAATTTTCACCATTCTCACTGGTGTGGGGTGGTATCTCATTGGGGTTTTGATTTGTATTTCCCTGATGGCAAGTGATGCGGAGCATTTTCTCATGTGCTTGTTAGCCATGTGTAGATCTTCTTTGGTGCAATTTCTGTTCATATCTTTTGCCCATTTCATGATTGGATTGCAGCAATAACCACAATAGCCAAACTGGGGAAGGAGTCTTGGTGTCCATCAAAAGATGAATGGATAAAGAAGATGTGGTCTGTATATACAATGGAATATTACTCAGCCATGAGAAATGATGAATACCGACCATTTGCTTCAACACAGATGGAGCTGGAGGGTATTATGTTGAGTGAAGTAAGTCAATTGGAGAAGGACAAACATTATATGTTTTCACTCATACAAGGATTATAAAAATAAGTGAAAGGGATTATAGGGAAAAGGAGAAAAAATGAGTGGGAAATATCAGAGAGGGTGACAGCACATGAGAGACTCCTAACTCTGAGAAAGGAACAAGGGGTAGTAGAAGGGGAGGTGGGCAGGGGGATCGGGTGACTGGATGATGGGCACTGAGGGGGGCACTTGACAGGATAAGCACTAGGTGTTCTACTATATGTTGGCAAATTGAACTCAAATTAAAAAAATAAAAATAGGGAACCCTGGGTGGCGCAGCGGTTTAGCGCCTGCCTTTGGCCCAGGGCGCGATCCTGGAGACCCAGGATCGAATCCCACGTTGGGCTCCTGGTGCATGGAGCCTGCTTCTCCCTCTGCCTGTGTCTCTGCCCCCCCCCTCTCTCTGTGTGACTATCATAAATAAAAATAAAAATTAAAAAAAATTAAAAAAATAAAAATAAGTGGAAAAATATACAAAAATAAATAAATAAAAAGCACATCTGTAAATTCATTTTGTCTTTGTCACTAAGTGATCCGAATGGACTTAGACAAATCCTAGGCAAAAAATGAAGGATTGGAATCTTATCAACCACACACACTGACCAAAGTCCATTATAATTAGAAATCATTAAACCACATACACTCAAAACCACAAAATCATTTTTAAGGAACAAGTGTAGTAGAGAGATTAGCATCGATGGAAATGAAAAGAAACAGCTATAGAACAGAGAGACTCCAGTGGTATGTATGCCTCAAACTGTGTGAAACAGCAAACTGGTAACAAGGGACCTGCAGCCATTGATGAATGAATGACAATGAACCCTGCATTTTAATGCACTAAAACAGGGTGAACTTAAATAGTAAAATAAACAATGAAAAGTAGAAACTAAATAGAGAACAATGAATAATTCTACAGATGAAAATATGAAAGTTTGACATTGCCAAGAGTGAAGGAAAAAAGTAAAAGGCTCAACATCATTAGAAACAAGAAGAGTTTACAACTGCAGATTCACTGGAGATTACAGAAATAGTAGTGGAAGCCATGGGCTAGAGGGTGGCACTGAATCTGAGGATTCAAAATGTAGTTTTTAGAAAAGTACAACCAATTAACTGTTGGTGAAGTGAATAAAAAAAAAACTGCACATAAATATGCAGATAATATATTTGAACAATGTCCACACCCTTTTATGTGGAAAGAACCTGTCTAGAATGAGAAACAGATTCCCTAATATGATCAAGGATGTGTGCCAAAATCTTCCTTAAGTACTACCATGTTAAAAAGTAACAAGAATGGCCATATTGCTGATTTTCTGAGCACAGTCAGAAACCAGCCAAGCAGGGAGGGATTTTCTTCAGTGCTCAAGGCCCAAGAAATGTTGGAAAAAACCCTACTCTGCTGCCTGTGAATGGGGCAGTTCCTCTAACTCCCAAACTTTGTTGCTCAGGGGTAAACCGGGATCCTAATTATTTGTCTCAGTAGGTTGCTAAAGAATGCTCCTTGTGCTGTGTTGATGAGCCCCTCATGGACAAGATATTGTTAGCCACCTGTTCTCCTGACATTCAGTTATGTTCCAAAAACATGTTTGTGGAAGGCTCTGTATCATCTTTCTATTGCTGCCTAACAAAGTATGGCAAATATGGCAGCTCAAGACAACCCTCACATGTTCCTGCACGGTTCTGTGTGCATTAGATGTCTGGCACTCCATGGCTCTCAGGGCTTTACAAGGCAGAGATTAAAATGTCAGACAAGCCATGGGCTCATCTAGAGGCTTCGGTTCCTCTTCCAAGGGCACATGGTTGTGGCAGAAGCCTTTCTTTCATTTTTTTTTTTGTGGTTGTCAGAGGCTCTTCTTTCCTGCTGGCTGCCAGCCAGCTACAGCCCAGTCTCAGCTTACACCACCTTACTTCATGCCCACCCCTCCCCCATCTGCCACCCACCAGAGCACATGGAATCCTCTTCCGCTTCACATCTCTCATTACCCTCTAAGGATTCACGGGAGAGATCTGTTCCCTGGGAAGTTACCTTGATGACTCATCCCATGTGTTCAGTGACTATAGGATTAGCCATGCTTTCCTGCCTGGACTCAGACAAAGAACGTAACTCCTCCGCAGGCCGGCTGCATGCAGAAGTGACTAAATCATCTAAAATTTAGGTTAAATGAGCAATTGCCAGGTACGTGTTTGGGATACGTGGGCAAATGTGGAGGGTGGGTCATTGTATAACCCAAGAGGCTATACAATGAACCTGGACAGGATGGCAATGACACCACCTCAAGCCTTGTCTCCTCCAATGCCCAGATTCCAGGAGAGACATCACTCTGCAGCCACCTGTGTTTGGAGCAAAAATGTAGGCACACAACACAGAAATAAGGAGAGAATGCCCATGACAGGTTGACTGGGCTTGGCTGTGACAATGGGGGAGATAGTGTAATTAGAGTGGCCATGGCAAGGATCTCACAGCTGCACAGAGGCTCATGCCTTCTGGGTGAGCAGATTTGCACAGAAGATGCGACCCAGTACCATGGGGTCAGGCCACTGGCATGCCACTATGCAAAGTTTAGTGAATACTCAAATGAGAAATACCTTCCAAGGACCTTCCATGAATAACAAATAGCTCCGTCCTTGTAAGCATCCCTAGGTGGTGCTGCAATTACTGTTCCTGTTTTATTTTATTTTTTTTCCAGTTTTATTATTGACTATAAGTTTAAGGTATACAATGTCGTAATATATATATCAAAATGATATAGATGTTGAAATTACATCTATTTATCAAAATGATTACCACAATAAGGCTGATTAACACCTCCATCTTCTCACAATTTTACAATTTTTTTAAATTTATTTTTTATTGGTGTTCAATTTACTAACATACAGAATAACCCCCAGTGCCTGTCACCCATTCACTCCCACCCCCCGCCCTTCTCCCCTTCTACCACCCCTAGTTCGTTTCCCAGAGTTAGCAGTCTTTACGTTCTGTCTCCCTTTCTGATATTTCCCACACATTTCTTCTCCCTTCCCTTATATTCCCTTTCACTAGTATTTATATTCCCCAAATGAATGAGAACATATAATGTTTGTCCTTCTCCGACTGACTTACTTCACTCAGCATAATACCCTCCAGTTCCATCCACGTTGAAGCAAATGGTGGGTATTTGTCATTTCTAATAGCTGAGTAATAGTCCATTGTATACACAAACCACATCTTCTTTATCCATTCATCTTTCGTTGGACACCGAGGCTCCTTCCACAGTTTGGCTATCGTGGCCATTGCTGCTATAAACATCGGGGTGCAGGTGTCCCGGCGTTTCATTGCATTTGTATCTTTGGGGTAAAATCCCCAACAGTGCAATTGCTGGGTCGTAGGGCAGGTCTATTTTTAACTGTTTGAGGAACCTCCACACAGCTTTCCAGAGTGGCTGCACCAGTTCCCATTCCCACCAACAGTGTATGAGGGTTCCCTTTTCTCCACATCCTCTCCAACATTTGTTGTTTCCTGCCTTGTTAATTTGCCCCATTCTCGCTGGTGTGAGGTGGTATCTCATTGTGGTTTTGATTTGTATTTCCCTGATGGCAAGTGATGCAGAGCATTTTCTCATGTGCATGTTGGCCATGTCTATGTCTTCCTCTGTGAGATTTCTGTTCATGTCTTTTGCCCATTTCATGATTGGATTGTTTGTTTCTTTGGTGTTGAGTTTAATAAGTTCTTTATAGATCTTGGAAACTAGCCCTTTATCTGATATGTCATTTGCAAATATCTTCTCCCATTCTGTAGGTTGTCTTTTAGTTTTGCTGACTGTATCCTTTGCTGTGCAAAAGCTTCTTATCTTGATGAAGTCCCAATAGTTCATTTTTGCTTTTATTTCTTTTGCCTTCATGGATGTATCTTGCAAGAAGTTACTATGGCCGAGTTCAAAAAGGGTGTTGCCTGTGTTCTTCTCTAGGATTTTGATGGAATCATGTCTCACATTTAGATCTCTCATCCATTTTGAGTTTATCTTTGTGTATGGTGCAAGAGAGTGGTCTAGTTTCATTCTTCTGCATGTGGATGTCCAATTTTCCCAGCACCATTTATTGAAGAGACTGTCTTTCTTCCAGTGGATAGTCTTTCCTACTTTGTCGAATATTAGTTGACCATAAAGTTCAGGGTCCACTTCTGGATTCTCTATTCTGTTCCACTGATCTATGTGTCTGTTTTTGTGCCAGTACCACACTGTCTTGATTACCACAGCTTTGTAGTACAACCTGAAATCTGGCATTGTGATGCCCCCAGATATGGTTTTCTTTTTTAAAATTCCCCTGGCTATTCGGGGTCTTTTCTGATTCCACACAAATCTTAAAATAATTTGTTCTAACTCTCTGAAGAAAGTCCATGGTATTTGATAGGGATTGCATTAAACGTGTATATTGCCCTGGGTAACATTGACATTTTCACAATATTAATTCTGCCAATCCATGAGCATGGAATATTTTTCCATCTCTTTGTGTCTTCCTCAATTTCTTTCAGAAGTGTTCTATAGTTTTGAGGGTATAGATCCTTTACATCTTTGGTTAGGTTTATTCCTAGGTATCTTATGCTTTTGGGTGCAATTGTAAATGGGATTGACTCCTTAATTTCTCTTTCTTCAGTCTCATTGTTAGTGTATAGAAATGCCACTGATTTCTGGGCATTGATTTTGTATCCTGCCACGCTACCGAATTGCTGTATGAGTTCTAGCAATCTTGGGGTGGAGACTTTTGGGTTTTCTATGTAGAGTATCATGTCATCGGCGAAGAGGGAGAGTTTGACTTCTTCTTTGCCAATTTGAATGCCTTTTCTGTCTTTTTGTTGTCTGATTGCTGAGGCTAGGACTTCCAGTACTATGTTGAACAGCAGTGGTGAGAGTGGACATCCCTGTCTTGTTCCTGATCTTAGGGGAAAGGCTCCCAGTGCTTCCCCATTGAGAATGATATTTGCTGTGGGCTTTTCATAGATGGCTTTTAAGATGTCGAGGAATGTTCCCTCTATCCCTACACTCTGAAGAGTTTTGATCAGAAGTGGATGCTGTATTTTGTCAAATGCTTTCTCTGCATCTAATGAGAGGATCATATGGTTCTTGGTTTTTCTCTTGCTGATATGATGAATCACATTGATTGTTTTACGGGTGTTGAACCAGCCTTGTGTCCCAGGGATAAATCCTACTTGGTCATGGTGATAATTTTCTTAATGTATTGTTGGATCCTATTGGCCAGTATCTTGTTGAGAATTTTTGCATCCATGTTCATCAGGGATATTGGTCTGTAATTCTCCTTTTTGGTGGGGTCTTTGTCTGGTTTTGGAATTAAGGTGATGCTGGCCTCATAGAACGAATTTGGAAGTACTCCATCTCTTTCTATCTTTCCAAACAGCTTTAGGAGAATAGGTATGATTTCTTCTTTAAACGTTTGATAAAATTCCCCTGGGAAGCCATCTGGCCCTGGACTCTTGTGTCTTGGGAGGTTTTTGATGACTGCTTCAATTTCCTCCCTGGTTATTGGCCTGTTTAGGTTTTCTATTTCTTCCTGTTCCAGTTTTGGTAGTTTGTGGCTTTCCAGGAATGCGTCCATTTCTCTTAGATTGCCTAATTTATTGGCGTATAGCTGTTCATAATATGTTTTTAAAATCGTTTGTATTTCCTTGGTGTTGGTATTGATCTCTCCTTTCTCATTCATGATTTTATTAATTTGAGTCTTCTCTCTCTTCTTTTTAATAAGGCTGGCTAATGGTTTATCTATCTTATTAATTCTTTCAAAGAACCAACTCCTGGTTCTGTTGATCTGTTGACCAGAAGACCACAGTTCTTCTGGTCTCGATTTCATTGAGTTCTACTCGAATCTTTATTAACTCCCTTCTTCTCTTGGGTGTAGGATCTATTTGCTGTTTTTTCTCTAGCTCCTTTATGTGTAAGGTTAGCTTTTGTATTTGAGTTCTTTCCAGTTTTTGAATGGATGCTTGTATTGTGATGTATTTCCCCCTTAGGACTGCTTTTGCTGCATCCCAAAGATTTTGGATGGTTGTATCTTCATTCTCATTAGTTTCCATGAATCTTTTTTTTTCAATTTTTTAAAATTTTTATTTATTTATGATAGTCACACAGAGAGAGAGAGAGAGGCAGAGACATAGGCAGAGAGAGAAGCAGGCTCCATGCACCGGGAGCCCGACGTGGGATTCGATCCCAGGTCTCCAGGATCGCGCCCTGGGCCAAAGGCAGGCGCCAAACCGCTGCGCCACCCAGGGATCCCCTCCATGAATCTTTTTAATTCTTCCTTAATTTCCTGGTTGACCCTTTCGTCTTTTAGCAGGATGGTCCTTAACCTCCACGTGTTTGAGGTCCTTCCAAACTTCTTGTGATTTAGTTCTAATTTCAAGGCATTATGGTCTGAGAATATGCAGGGGACGATCCCAATCTTTTGGTATCGGTTCAGACCCGATTTGTGACCCAATATGTGGTCTATTCTGGAGAAAGTCCATGTGCACTTGAGAAGAATGTGTATTCAGTTGAGTTTGGATGTAAAGTTCTGTAGATATCTGTGAAATCCATCTGGTCCAGTGTATCATTTAAAGCTCTCGTTTCTTTGGAGATGTTGTGCTTAGAAGACCTATCGAGTATAGAAAGAGCTAGATTGAAGTCACCAAGTATAAGTGTATTATTATCTAAGTATTTCTTCACTTTGGTTAATAATTGATATATATATTGGCAGCTCCCACTTTCGGGGCATATATATTGAGGATTGTTAAGTCCTCTTCTTGGACAGATCCTTTAAGTATGATATAGTGTCCCTCTTCATCTCTCACTACAGTCTTTGGGGTAAATCTTAGTTTATCTGATATAAGGATGGCTACCCCTGCTTTCTTTTGAGGACCATTCGAATGGTAAATGGTTCTCCAACCTTTTATTTTCAGGCTGTAGGTGTTCTTCTGTCTAAAATGAGTCTCTTGTAGACAGCAGATAGATGGGTCCTGCTTTTTTATCCAGTCTGAAACCCTGCGCCTTTTGATGGGGTCATTAAGCCCATTCACATTCAGAGTTACTATTGAGAGATATGAATTTAGTGTCATCATGATAACTATTCAGTCCTTGTTTTTGTGGAATGTTCCACTGAACTTCTTCTTAAAGGGGAATTTTAAGAGTCCCCCTTAAAATTTCTTGCAGAGCTGGTTTGGAGGTCACATATTCTTTTAGTTGCTGCCTGTCTTGGAAGCTCTTTATCTCTCCTTCCATTTTGAATGAGAGCCTTGCTGGATAAAGTATTCTTGGTTGCATGTTCTTCTCATTTAGGACCCTGAATATATCCTGCCAGCCCTTTCTGGCCTGCCAGGTGTCTGTGGAGAGGTCTGCCGTTACCCTAATACTCCTCCCCATAAAAGTCAGGGATTTCTTGTCTCTTGCTGCTTTAAGGATCTTCTCTTTATCTTTGGAATTTGCAAGCTTCACTATTAAATGTCGAGGTGTTGAACGGTTTTTATTGATTTTAGGGGGGGATCTCTCTATTTCCTGGATCTGAATGCCTGTTTCCCTTCCCAGATTAGGAAAGTTTTCAGCTAGAATTTGTTCAAATACATATTCTGGCCCTCTGTCCCTTTCGGCGCCCTCGGGAACACCAATTAAACGTAGGTTTTTCTTCCTCAGGCTGTTGTTTATTTCCCTTAATCTATCTTCATGGTCTTTTAATTGTTTGTCTCTTTTTTCCTCAGTTTCCCTCTTTGCTATCAACTTGTCTTCTATGTCACTCACTCGTTCTTCCACCTCGTTAACCCTCGTCGTTAGGACTTCTAGTTTGGATTGCATCTCATTCAATTGATTTTTAATTTCTGCCTGATTAGCTCTAAATTCTGCAGTCATGAAGTCTCTTGAGTCCTTTATGCTTTTTTCTAGAGCCACCAGTAGCTGTATAATAGTGCTTCTGAATTGGCTTTCTGACATTGAATTGTAATCCAGATTTTGTAACTCTGTGGGAGAGAGGACTGTTTCTGATTCTTTCTTTTGAGGTGAGGTTTTCCTTCTAGTCATTTTGCTCAGTGCAGAGTGGCCAAAAGCAAGTTGTATTGGGAAAAGGAGAAAAAGGAGAGAAAGAAGGAAAGAAAAGAGAAAGAGAAAAAAAATGAAAAAAAAAGAAGAAAAAGAGAAAGAAAAAGAAAGAAAGGAGAAAAAGGGGGGTGGGGGAAGGAAACAAATCAAAAAGCAAAAAAAAAAAAAAAAAAAAAAAAAGAACCACGGGGGAGTATCTTCTGATTCTGTGTACTTTAAGTCCCTTGGCTTCCCCTGGAAGTTGTCAGTCTAGCTGGTCTTCTGGGGGAGGAGCCTGCTGTGCTGATTTTCAGGTGTTAGCAGTTGGGGGAGCTGCTGTGCCCCTGCCTGGTGCAGGGCTCAGTGGGGGTTGTTTACCCCGTGAGGCCCCAGGAGCAAGAGCCCTAGTGGCGGGGCCAGCTCTGGAAACCTGGATTCAGCCCCCGCAGGAACTCCGGAGCGTCTGCAGGGCCTGAGGCTCCGGGGCGGGGCCGCTGATCTGCTCAGCTGGGGCAGGAGCGTCCTTGCTGTCCTGGGCCCTCCCGGCCTCTGCCTGTCCCGGGGGGAGGCGGGATCCTGGGCTGTGTCCCGGCGCCCTGTGCTCCGGTGCCTGTGCTGTTGGATTCGCGCTCCCGGGCCGCGCAACCCCCTCCGTGGAGCCGCCGCCCGAACCCCTCCGAGCTGCTCCGGGTTCCGCGCTGCAGCCCTTAGGGAGCTCGGCGCACTCTCCTGGGCGCGCAGTTGCTCTGTTACTGTCCCGGGGAGCCCGAGGGCATCCCCGCCCTCCTGGGTCCTGCTCCAACTCCCTGCGAGCCCCTTTCCACCCGGGAAGGTCGGTGCAGCTCCTGCGTCTCCGGGAAGGGGCTCTCCTGTCCTGGGGACACTCCCCCGGCCTCAGCCCGGCTCCTCGCGGGGCCCCTCCCCCTTGGAGGCCTTTGTTTCTTTATTTCTTTTTCCCCGTCTTCCTACCTTGATAGAAGCGCGAACTCTTCTCACTGTTGCATTCCAGCTGGTCTCTCTTTAAATCTCAGGCCGAATTCATAGATTTTCAGGAGAATTTGAAGGTTTTCTAGGTAATTTGGTGGAGACAGGTGATTTGGGGACCCTACTCTTCCGCCATCTTGCCCCTCCCTCCACTGTTCCTGTTTTAGACACCAGGAAACAGGTTCCTAGAGAGGTTTGTTGATCCTACCCTGGGTCACGTGGTGTGAAGGGCAGAGCCGGGCTTGCAGCAGACTACACAGATTCAGACGCTGCAGCATCCCCACTGTGCAGTGCTGTCTCCACTGCCTTGTCACCAGTCAATATCTGTCCTATTCACCAGGTGCAAGGAGGTGTGTGCAGCATGACCAGGTGAGTAAGAACTTCAAATTATCTGCCATCTTTGATCCTAATCATTCTCAGGAAGACACACATAATATACCCACACGATAAAAAGTCACCCACTAGGAGATCCATCAAACACATCACCTGGGCACAGCTCTGCTCAAGGAGATCTTGGGGTGGGGGAGGCTTTCTGGGAGGGGGCAAACAGTGCCTCCATCGGAGGAACACATTCAGGGTACCTGGAGCATAGCCTAGGTCATGGCTGGGCCAGGCAGTAAGGGAGACGATGTCTCTTGCAGAGGAGATGGCACTTGGATGGAATCAGGAGGTGGCAATGAAGACCACTTGCCACACACACAGCTGAATGATATTGATGTTTTCAATGGTCTCCAGGAAAACCAGACAAACATCAGCCACATCCTCCTGATGGCTGGAGAGAACCTTTGGGCAACTGGGGATGATTTGTATGTATTTTAAAGATATAATATGGCTTTACAATGACTGGAAGCTTTACCTCATATCATGGAATCCCTGCATGTGTTGTTTCTTTTTCATCAAGTGCAAGCCTTATCAACATAGTATTTGATGAAACATCCATGACCAAAAATAGTTTTTTAACTGTATCCAAAACAGCTCTTTTCTGTGAAGATTAATTAAATAAAAAAGTATTTACTTATTTATTTTTAAGTAAGTAAATAAATTTTTTGTGGAAGAAGTTGTACATAAACAAAACACCAAAATCCACCACTAAAAAATTGTACCTATAATAAGTTTAAATTTTTTTAAGTTGGAGGAGGAATACAATTCAACATAACTGTGTCTAACTCAGGATGTTTACAGTAGGCTGTTGTCCATATCAGCCAGAGGTGCTATGTCCTAATATTCACTATACAATTCTTAACACAATTTCTTTTTAAAAGACACTAACCTCGAAATAAGTCAATCGGAGGACAAACATTATATGGTCTCATTCACTTGGGGAATATAAAAAATAGTGAAAGGGAATAAAGGGGAAAGGAGAAAAAATAAGTGGGAAATATTGGAAAAGGAGACAGAACATAAAGACTCCTAACTCTGGGAACGAACTAGGGGTGGTGGAAGGGGAGGTGGGCAGGGGGTGGGGGTGACTGGGTGGCGGGCACTGAGGTGGGCACTTGATGAGATGAGCACTGGCTGTTATTCTGTATGTTGGCAAGTTGAACACAAACAAAAAAATAAATTTATTTAAAAAATGACACTAACCTCTATTTTTACCATGAATGTCATGTATGTGACCTAACAGTATCATGTGACTGCATGTGGCGTTTCACCTGAGATGATTTTTGTTTACCCCAGGGATCATGACCATGGCCTGAGAATATTCAAATGAATACGGTTTGGTCACTGACTAAGGTGAAAATGGCAGCTTAGAGACCTCCCAAAACTCTCTCTTCCAACAAAGCAATCAACGTACTGGCAACAAGTGCCACCATCATTATTTTCAGAATTCTGGCAATTAAACAAAACTTGCAGCAGTAGGGGAAATACTGAATCCAGGAAACAAAAGTTTAAAAAACCCAGCTAAGCCACAGTCAGAAAGACGCATGAGATTTCTGCTGTTGTCATTTGCTTAGATCCCATTCCCTCCCCTGCAGTCTCATGACAGTTCAGAAAAATGAGCAGCAATGTTCACAGTGCAAGTCAGCAATGTGGGATGCCTGGGTGGCTCAGCAGTTGAACCTCTGGCGTTGGTTCAGAGTGCGATCCTGGAGTCCCAGGATGGAGTCGCACATCAGGCTCTCTGCATGGAGCCTGCTTCTCCCTTGCCTGTGTCTGCCTCTCTCTCTCTCTCTCTCTCTCTCTCTCTTTCTGTCTCTCATAAATACATAAAATATTTGAAAAAATTTTTTAAAAAGAAAGTCATCCATATGGCAGCCACTGGAGAGAGCAGAGCTGGCCTGGAGCCCCCTCACCACCTCCCTCCTGGAGAATTATAGTAAATGGGCCAATCTGGTGGAAACTGTGTAAGACCCAATCTCTTCAACTGTCCACATTGAGTCTGACTGGGAAGGTGCCCAGAATTAAAAGCTTTTCCCTGGCATAACTGTCAAAAAAGACATAAAAGAGAAAAAGAAGAGGGGCAATTGTTCAACTTGTGATTGCTTAAAGTGATGGATAACAATTTGAGCAAACAATAGGCTAACAAAAGCCTTAAGCGAGCACTAAGGGGCTTTGAGAAGCTCCAACTTCTCAGGAATCCAGAACATGCACCTTGTAGGGCTGTGTGCATGCTCCGCAAACCTGACAAGCTCCCCTACACTGGCACCTCTGGCTGACCCTGATGCTGTGCACAAGCAAGAAGTGAGGGTTGCAGCAGAGTTTTCAGCTGTTGGCTCACTATGAAAGGCCCCTTGGCACAGATGGAGCCACTCCTCTGTTTGAGGCTGCTAATGCATACCCTACCCAGTCACCGACTGACCACCAGCATTCAAGCCAGGCCTACAGTGGCCACGCATGAGCAATTTGCCAGCTTGGAGAATTAGTTTAGAATAGACACTAATATCTTATTAGACAGCAATGACAAAAAGCAGTAACATCAACTCCGGGGGAGGCATAAGGTCTGATACCAAGAGTTTCCAAGTTCTATTATTTATTATTTTATTTATTTTTTAAATATTTTATTTATTGATTCATGAGAGACACTGAGAGAGAGAGAAGCAGTGACACGAGCAGAGACACAGGCAGAGGGAGAAGCAGGCTCCATGCAGGGAGCTGGATGTGGGATTCGATCCTGGGACTCCAGGATCACACCCTGGGCTGAAGGCAGGCACCAAACCACTGAGCCACCCAGGGATCCCGCAAGTTCTATTATTTTAAAGCCCAGCCTATACTTCCCTGCCTCTGGGACAACAAGAGATCTGGAAGGGAAATACAAATTCTGGCTCTATGTAGAAAAGCATTGGCACAGAGGATTGAGATTGCCTTCCTTACACAGGCCTGGCTCTTAGGTTGGCCGCCAGCTATGTCCAGTTGTAGGAGGGGCTCTGTTCCCAATGAAAGAGCTAGGGAATTATCTGTCTTTGCCTTTTTCTAGTTTTTGGTGTTTTCTGGAAACTCAGGGCTTTCCTTGACTTGAAGCTGCAGTATTGCCATCTCTGACATTCCATGCCCTTTGTCTCCGTGTCTGTGTTTCCAAACCTACAACAGCCTACATTGGACAACCTGTAAGGACAACAGCCATTCAATTAGGGCCCACCCTAGTCCAGTGTTAACTGTATCTCAACTGGATTATATCTGCAAAGATCTTATTTCCAAATAAGAACACATTCACAGGCACTGTGGGCTTTGACTCTTCTATATGGTTTGGGGGTAGGGGAGGACACAATTACAGCTATAGCAGGGCTGAACAGCAGACTTGAGCAGGAGGAAGACAGAACCAGTAAATTTGAAGGTAGGTCACTTGACATCCAGTCTGGTAAACGGCACATTAAAAAAAAAAATCTAAGAGCACGGGAAGAGAATGAGTGGAGTCCCAGAGCCCAGAGACCTGGGTACTACTATCAAGCATCCCAACACAGGCACTGAGACAGTCCCCAGAAAAATAAAAGACAGGAAGGGATACTGAGAATACATGAAGGAGTAATAGCCCAAATCGTAGCACATTTCATGCAAAACAGTCATCTAAACATTGAAGAAGTTCAACAAAGATAGGATAAATCCATCCCCTAGCACAATGTTTCAAGGCCAAAGACAAAAGCTGAATCACTGGAAGTGGCAAGAAAAAGGAAAGCATCATCATGTAGAGGCTCCTCAATAAGGTGAATGACTTATTTTCATAAACTACAGAGGCCAGAGGCATCAGGGTGACACAAAAAGGTTCTGGAGGGGATCCCTGGGTGGCTTGGCAGTTTGGCACCTGCCTTTGGCCCAGGGCATGATCCTGGGGTCCTGGGATTGAGTCCTGCATCGGGCTCCCTGCATGGAGCCTGCTCCTCCCTCTGCCTGTGTCTCTGCCCCCCCCCCCTCTCTGTCTATCATAAATAAATAAATAAATAAATCTTTTTAAAAAAATAAAAAGGTTCTGGAGGAGAAAATCTGTCAAGCAACAAATGTGCATCTAGCACAGATATCCTTCAGCAATGAAGGACATGTCAAGACCTTCCCAGATAAATAAAACCTGAGAGAAGCCTCTGCCGTCACCAGCTCTACAAGAAACGTTAGGGGGGAGTCCTTCAATCTGAAAGGAAAAGACAACAGAGTACCTCAATTCTCCACAGAGAAATAGTCACAGAGGGAAACATACAAGCAAGTATAAATGCCTAGGAGGGTAAGATGTATATGGAATAAACATATAAAAATATATTCTTCTGATTTTCAAGAACACTACATGAAGTAAATAAAAATGGGTGTTGATCAGCACACAAGGTAAAATGTAGGGTGTAGGACAATAATGGTACAGGGAAGGGATATCAATTGGCTAAGGTCGATGAATGCCTTGGAAATGAACCTGGTCTTAAGCCAATTAGACTGTCATACATAAAGAAGTTAACTGTAATGCCCAGGAAAGCTACTAAAACTATAAGCCACAACACATGGGAAAAGCAACATGGGGATTTAGTAATTTCTCTAGAATAGAACACCAAGAAGAGCAATAATGTAGGAATGTGAGAACAAAAAGACATAATGTATAGAAAACAGATGGAAAAAATGAGAGTACGCAACGCTACCTGAAAAGTAATTAGGTAAATTTACACAGTCCATTAAGAGGCAGAGACTGGAAGAGGGAATAAAAATCTGTCATCTCTCTGCCATCGTCCAGAGTCCCCCTTTACGTCCAGGACACAAGTAGGATGAGGCTTAATGATGGGAAAATGGGCACCAAGCAGATATTAACCCAAAGAACTAGACCAGCTTTGTTAATATAAGACAAAACTTATGGCATTTTTTACAGAAAGGAGGATGATTTATAGTAACAAAAGTGGCCACTCTTCACGAATTACGAACGTGTCACACTTAACGAGAAGGCTCCAAAATACATGACATGAAAGGATAGAATTGAAGAGAGGTACGGACCCCTCAACATAATGCTTGGAGGCTACAATACTTGACTTCTGACAACTCAGAGACTGTTATTTCTTGTTATGCTCACATCAGCACCATGGGGTGGGCAGAGTGTGGGGCTGGGGGCCATAATTTAAGGTGAAGGGCACAGAAGCTTGGAGAGATGAAGTGACTTGCTCAGGGTTGCAGCACAGATGAGGGAGGGTTCTGAGGTGGGGGCAGCAGATGGTTCCCTGGTCACCTGGATATGAGCTCATACCCTGTGCACCAAACCAAGCCCTGCCCTCACTTCCTTGTCCACATCCTCCTGCCCAGCACTGTTGCAAGGACTGCAGCTGCCCAAGAGAATGACCCAGATCCCGAGCCATCTCTTGGTTCTGCATTTCAATTCCTGACACAAATGCAATGTCTTTCCACCAAAGAAGACCCCCTAGTGGACTGAGGGGAATCCAAACATGTCTCCACCTCCTTCTCACTTAACTCTGCACCCACACAAGTTGATTCTCTCAGCAGCCCTGCTCTGAGAATTCCTGATTCGGGTGACCACCCTGGATGACCAGTAGTGTTCCTGACTCCCAACTGTCGTAGAACCCAGGACATTCCAAACCAACTGCACACATGACAGTTCCCCAGAGAATTAGCTTGGATCTTCAACTGACCAAACCTCATTGTGAATCCATTAATGAACGAGGACAGGGGCTCCTGGTCAGGCTGGTGTTCGGTGGCTTACTGCTTGAAGTCTACAAGCCCCCATGTCTCCTAGACTAAAATCTGTACAGCCTAGACTCAGGCCTTGTGAGAAGGCCTCGTGCAGGAAGTAGCTGCACTAGCTCTGAGTGGGCACCTTCCCAGCTCCTTCTTTCATCCCAGCGTCTAGGCTCTGCTGCACAAACTAGTTACTTCTCTCGAATCTACATACTGATTTACCCCCACAGTACCTTCAAAGCTGCAGTCAGTGGAAGTGATACTCGTGGCTCTCCCTTGTTGATGGCCAGATGCCCCTGTGGGTGCTGTGGAGCCCACTGATGGGGAAATCCAGTAGAATTTATTGGCTGCAGGTGGTTATGCTGTGACTCCCGTGTTTCAACTCTTTATGATCTTTTTCTTCTCATAACAGGAGTCATGATCCTGGAAAATACACCAAAGATAGAACCATTAACATGCAGCTCGGGAAGACCGAGGAGGCAGGTCATCAGGGTGCCTAGGGCACGTGTGTGTGAAGCAGGCCCATCCACACCTTCACACAGGCCTCGAGGTCCCCTGTGTCCATGGAGGGTCTCTAGGGCAGCTGCACAGGGGCCTCTCTTCCACGGAAACACGTTCACACATCAGACTCTGGAGGGGTGTGCAGGCTGGCATGAGCTAAGGGACAGGGGAGCCTATGTAGTGACACCAGAGGAAATATTTGTTAACATCAACTACTCTGGGAGTCGTCTTTCAGGTCCAGCAAACAGGACAGATCCATGAAGTTTTGCACAAAGGCCTGTAAATCACAAAGGGGAGAGTTTACCTCTCCACCATCTCCTGGCTCACACTAGAACTCAGCCTCCGGGTTCTCACATACAAGAGAGGGGGGCTGTGGCCCTCAGGTCACGTCCCCTGTAGGTCAGTGACAAGCCCTACAGTCTCCCCAGCACAAGTCCCAAGAGGCTTCACCAAACAAACCCCACTTGGACATGTGGTAGTGGCAGAGGGAGGGAAGTGCAGACCTGCTGAGACCGATAATTTTCAAATAGCAAGAAAAGATGACTCCAATATAGCACAGTCAAGCTCATGAATCCAGTTCCTCTTACAATTACAGCATTCAGAAACGTGACAGGAGAAGATCAGAGTTCTGCACAAATTTCCACTACCTTTGGGATTTCTTATCCACCTTCCTCAGCCTCCAGAGGACTATGGTCCACCCCACTGTCCCAGAAGTCCTGACCCACTGCCTGCTACCTGAGGGCTCTTCTGATGTTGAGTTAGAATGCACCCTGACTTCTGTCATTGCACTAATGATGCCCTTAATACATTTAAAATTGTTCTTTGAAATAGAAAACACGAGGCAGCGTTTTGGTAGCTTTCTCTGAAGTATACAGCACCGATGTAACGATAGCAATTATCCTTGAAGTAATGAGTCAACCTCCGCAGTACCTTCATCTCTTTCAGTTTATGGGGTGTACCCGGGTGGGTGTACAGAAGCGCATTTTCTTGAATTTCCAACTGGAAGGGAGAGATGTGGCTGTGCAGGACTGCGTGACTTCTGTCTCCACCCCAACACACGTCCTGGGAAATGCACAGCAATAGGGAGCAGTGTTGGCCTACTCACTAGTGTGCTATAAGGAGGCTAAATGGGGTTTGCTACAAGTAGGGCCTGGAGCCCAGGCAAGGATGTGTGCTTCATAATTTCTCTGTAGATGTGTAGCAATTGAATGACTGGTTAAGGAGTTAGACATCTGGTCATGGGTGGATCTAGAAAGCGGGCTTGGATGGCTCCCCAGCACGGGAGGTGAAAAGATTATGAAGTTTTTCCTCTGATCTGTTAAATTGTCCCACTCCAAAAGTTTATCTTCTTCTTGTTTTGTTACTCAAGCTGGAACCCACTGGTCAGTACAGAGGCAGCGTGCTGCTGACAATGCTGCCAACCACCTGTCCTCTAAGTCACTGTGTGTGGTAGAGATCTTCAGGGATGGCCTTGGAGACGATGCTGCTTTTGGATGATGTTTTGAGAGCTGCTGAAAAGACCTCCTACTGCTTCCTTCTGCCACAAATCACACAATTCAGAACATAATCTGTAAACATTGGGGTGCAGGTGTTCCAACATTTCATTGCATCTGTATCTTTAGGGTAAATCCCCAGCAGTGTAATTCCTGGGAATCAGTGAGGGTGACAAAACATGAGACACTCCTAACACTTGGAAACAAACAAGGTGTGGTGGAAGGGGAGGTGGGCGGGTGGTTGGGTTAACTGGGTGATGGGCACCAAGGGGGGCACGTGGTGGGATATGCACTGGGTGTTATGCTATATGTTAGCAAATTGAACTCCAATTAAAAAAATAGAATAAGAAGGGAAAAAAGGGATCCAAGTCATTTAGAATCAGTAACAATTTTGCAGTCTTGTCAAATTTCAAAACAATAACACTTCATTTTTATTTTTTATTTATTTTTAAATTAAAAAAAAACTTATTTATGATAGTCACAGAGAATGAGAGAGAGAGAGAGAGAGAGAGAGAGAGACAGAGACCTAGGCAGAGGGAGAAGCAGGCTCCATGCACTGGGAGCCCGACGTGGGATTCAATCTCTGGTCTCCAGGATCGCGCCCTGGGCCAAAGGCAGGCGCTAAACTGTTGTGCCAACCAGGGATCCCACACTTCATTTTTAAAATGAAAAAAAAAAAACCACACAAACTTTTTCAAGTACTGAAGACTTTTCATCCTGAGTTTGTTACAATATGAACACCCAGGATAGAAAGCAGCTGTCATCCAAATATTACCGAGGTGCCCTCCTGCAGCCACTGGGGGGACAGGTGGAAAGACCCGGTGGATTCATCACCACTGGGCCTTGGGGAAGAGCTCACAGCAAGTGGGCATCGCCAATGGCTGTCGACACCTGCTCTGGTTCAGAGGGACAGTGGCTCCTGTTGGACATGGCTGTGAAATTCTCAGGAAAGAGGAGGGGGAAGGCAAAGACATTTGGAACTGGTGAGCATCTTCCTGTGGGATTGATCTTTGTCTTTCCCAAGTGATTTATAATCTGTCCCACCTGCCTCTATGCTCACATGCCAATCACTGTTTTTTTTTTTAAGGACAGTTAGGATCTTGTACCAAAGCATCTGGTACAATTTCATTCTCCTACATGCCAATGTGGAGACACTGCCCCCTCTCAGACGTCGTGACCCTCTTGCTCAGCTCTTGCTCTGCGTCTGCAAAGTGTGTTGACCACAGTGGGGAAGAAACAGTAGAGCCATTCTGTGAAATGCTTAATTTCCACTTACCATATGAGGGGCACACCTCAAGGCCCTGAGGGGCACACCTTAGGGCCCTGAAACACTGGCCTATGGTAAACTGTGTACAGACCCTGTCACGGAGATTAGAGCTGTTTACATCGTTAGGCATAAGTTACATCATGACCTAAAGGATGGAACCGAGCCTCTCCTTTGCCTTCCTGGGCTTCGCTTTCAGCCCAGAGGGGCAGTGCCCCCCTCTGACTATGCCTCTAGGGTTCCTTGCTTGGCTAATGGACAGTCAGACGGGCTCTCCATCAAGAACAGATCACACATTCCCTTTGTCACATCCCTGCCTCCTGACATCATCTTGTGGAGTGAGAGACATGTCCTCTTGCCATGCGAAGGGGTTAGCTAGCACTGGAGTCCTCTGGTTCCTTGGACCCCCGTGTTCTTCACCATTGCAGACCTTGAGACATTGGAGCACATATCAAAAATGAGCTTGCCTTTTTAATGTGTTTCCTTTCAGTCTTGGTTAGTCCTCTGGGGTTGGAAAGGAATGTTTGTATATGCCGCCCAGCTAGTTCAAAGACATACAGCATTGTACTTCCTTTGTGGTATCTCACCCCCTTGTGATTTCCTTTTTTCTTTTTAAAAATATTTTTTTATTTATGATAGTTACACACACACACACAGAGAGAGAGAGAGAGAGAGAGAGAGAGAGGCAGAGACATAGGCAGAGGGAGAAGCAGGCTCCATGCACCGGGAGCCCGATGTGGGATTTGATCCCGGGTCTCCAGGATCACGCCCTGGGCCAAAGGCAGGCGCCAAACCGCTGTGCCACCCAGGGATCCCCAAAAAACAAGTCTTATCAAAGTATGAAGAGATTTTAAATGCTACTGATGATTAAAGAAAGTGAACACAGGGATCCCTGGGTGGCGCAGCGGTTTGGCGCCTGCCTTTGGCCCAGGGCGCGATCCTGGAGACCCGGGATCGAATCCCACATCGGGCTCCCCGTGCATGGAGCCTGCCTCTCTCTCTCTCTGTGACTATCATGAATAAATAAATAAAATCTTTAAAAAAAAAAAAAGAAAGTGAACACAAAAGCATACGAGAACATCAGGCCGTGTTCAGCGCGACATCATTTGTTCTTCCAATTTCGATTTCCTAGAGTTCTGCTCTAATATTGTTATTTCTCTTCTGCTGCGTGGTTTTAGCTCCCATCGCTGTTCTTTCTCCAGCTCCCATAAGTGTGCAGTTAGCTTGTGTACTTGAGATTTTTCATTTCTTGAGGCTTCTATTGATATGTCCTCCCTCTAATACCACCCTTGCTGCATCCCAGTGGTTTTGAACCATTGTGCTTTCATTTTCATTAGTTTGCATGAATCTTATACATTCTTCTCAAATTTCCTGGTGGACCTATTCATTCTGAAGGAGTAGGCTCTTTAACCTCCAAGTGTTTGTGTTCCTCCCAAATGTCCTCTTGGCAAGGAGTTGAAGTTTCAAAGCACTGAGGTTTGAAAAATACACAAGGAGAAGTCACAGTCTTGTATCAGTTCATGAACGCTGATTTGTGACCCAGTATGTGATCTACTCTGGAGAAAGTTGCCTGTGCAGCTGAGAAGAAGGTGCACTGTGCTGCATTAGGATGGAATGTTCTGTATCTATCTGTGAAGTCCATCTGGTCCAGTGTGTCATTCAAACCCTTGTTTCTTGGTGATCTTCTGCTTGGTGACATGTGTGTCCCTTGCTGAGTGTGGAGTATTGACCTCTTCTACTATGAGGGTTTCATTATCTGTGTGTTTCTTTAATTTGGTTATTAATTCTATTGGAAAAATCAGGCATCAGATGACCTGAAGGAGGAGGAGTTGCAAAATCTGAATAGACAGAGCTGAAAGTTGGATTATTAGATCCGAATCGGACAACACGTGTGCCTATGAACAATCTACCTAATTGCCTAAAGGAAAAGGCATAAAGTGGAGAAACAGTTCTTTTTTCTTATACCAATCTTTTTTTTAAATAAATTGATTTTTTATTGGTGTTCAATTTACCAACATACAGAATAACACCCAGTGCTCAACCCGTCAAGTGCCCCCCTCAGTGCCCGTCACCCATTCACCCCCACCCCCCACCCTCCTCCCCTTCCACCACCCCTAGTTCGTTTCCCAGAGTTAGGAGTCTTTATGTTCTGTCTCCCTTTCTGATATTTCACCCATTTCTTCTCCCTTCCCTTATATTCCCTTTCACTATTGGAGAAACAGGTTTTTAATAGCATCATTCAAGCTGACAACTTCTAATTTTGCCTCCATCAGGAATTTGTCTACTGAGCCTCTCAAATATCCATCCACCTTCTAGGTTGGTAGGTCCACTTCTAGGTCTCCAAATGTTTCATCTCTGGGTGGTCAGAAGGAAACTAAATTGCAACCCCTTAATAAACAAGGTTTCTCTTCTAGTCTCTCCTACATCAGCAAATGACTCAAAAGTTATCCAGTAATCAAACCAGAGGACTGAAAGCTTCTTTTTTAAGCTCTTTTATCAGGACACCTGGGTGAATCAGTGGTTGAGCATCTGTCTTTGGTTCAGATAGTGATCCCAGGATCCTGGGATGAAGGCCCACTTCAGGCACCCCACAGGGAGCCTGCTTCTCCCTCTGCGTATGTCTCTGCCTCTCTCTGTGTGTCTCTCATCAATCAATAAATAAAATCATTTAAAAAACCCTCTAATACATTACCACCCACATACAATCAAGACATTTTATAAAATTAATTATAAAATATATATTTCAAGTCCAGGTGCTTCTCTCGACAGCCACCACTTTAATTTTAACCATCATTTTCTAGTCAGGACCACTACTCCAAATCCAGCCAGTACAAACTGAAAGAGACTTGTCAGGCAGGAACTGGGATGGTATGTTGGGAGACACCCTATTTTCTTCTACACAGATATATAAAAGATTAATAAAATATTTTTAAATGATGACACATGGATGGGAGCACAATCATGAGAAATACATGTATCAAAAGGCAAAAGGAAACACCAATGTGAGCAAGGCTTAATCCACGTGCATAATGCCCACTGTATTATGAATAAGGTGAAGTTTGCTGAGAGCTCAGGTCTACAGGGAGATAAAACTGAGTGATCCAGGTGAGATAGTCCGTCAGATGCAAGCTCCATGTTTAAAACCAAGGACCACAGGAAGATTCTCACTCTGATGAAAGCAGAGGTGCCAAAATGGATGCAGATAACTTTGCAGGGCTACAGGAGGCTTAGAGTAGCATCCTGGGATTTTTATGGTAACCACTAGAAGCATGATTAAACTAGAAATCCAGCTGATCCAAGATGGTGATGTAGACAGACCTGAACTCACCCTGTCTGTGGACACATATCTCTACCAACAGCAAGAGAGACAGATACATGCTCATGAAGGGAACCCCCAGTCCTGATACAACAATCTACAGTGGGGAGGGATAGTACTGAGGGGCCATGAGCAGATTTGTCAGCACTGGGGTACAGAAGAAAAGCTGGAGTTGAAAAGAGCAACTAGAATATAAAGGAAACTGTCTTACAACCCTGACAAATGGCAGGGTGGTGGCTGGGACTCTCTCCTTGTTGGAGGCGCTGGCAAGTGCTGTGGTTTACAATATCCCTCCCAACTTGACAATGTAGACAGGAGCATGAGCTGGAAGTCCTAGCACACCTACCAACCCGGACTCAGGCTCCCAGCCCACACCAGTCCCTGCCTGTCTAAGAAGGCAGCCTCAGAGCAGCACACACTGAGAAGCCCTGATCAGCACTCACTACATATCCGGCTGTCTTGCCAAGGTGCCACAGGTGTAGACAACCTCAGAATAGTCCACGTCCACAGAAATTTCTCTCCAAAAGGCTTGCTTGGGCCCTCCTCGTGTGGAGTGCCCTGAGACCTCCTGGCTCCTGCCTGCTTGGCTTCAACCATCCAGGCAGGAAGCTTTCTTCATCCAGCACCTCAGTTTCCTGGCATGAATCCCAACCCCAGCCACTCCACTAGGGTTTCTTCTCTGGGGAGCACACTAGGACCCCCCCTGGCTTTCCAATCTAGCCGAATTCCCACACCAGGGTGACCCTGGTGCTGAGTGCACTGACAGACACCAGTTTGCAGCCAGTTCACCTTCAGCTGCCTTACTAGGGTGCCCTCTGAACAGAGAAACCTGGGACCACCCTGGCTCAGACCCCTTTCAGTTCCAGCTATTCCTCTAGGCAGCCCCAGTACAAAATGCCCTACGCCTCCCAGCACATGCCATCCATAGCTCCATCCAGACAATCAGTCACCAGGTGCACCAGGTCTACACAGGGAATGACCATACACAAGACCATCCCTTCAAGTTAGGAGAAGATTTTATATTTATTTATTTATTTTTTTTGAGAAGGAGATTTTAGGCCTAATTGTTTTTTTTAAATTTTTAATTAATTAACTAATTTATGATAGAGAGAGAGAGAGAGAGAGAGGCAGAGACACAGGCAGAGGGAGAAGTAGGCTCTATGCACCGGGAGCCTGATGTGGGATTTGATCCCGGGTCTCCAGGACCGCGCCCTGGGCCAAAGGCAGGCAGTAAACCACTGCGCCACCCAGGGATCCCCTAGGCCTAATTTTTAAAACAACAACAACGACAACACAGGAAGTCGAAATGAGGAGAAAGAAATATGCTTCAAATGAAAGAACAATAAACTTCAGAAAAGAAACTAAATGAAACAGAGATAAGCAATAGGTCTGTTAAAGAGTGTAAATTAATGATCATAAGAGATGATCACTGGATTGGATAGGAAAGTGGAAGAACTCAGTAAGAACTTCAACAAAGAGAAGGTATAAACTAAAAAAAAAAACATTAAAAGGACTCATACATTTGGAGAATATAAAAATTAGTGAAAGGGAATAAAGGGAAAGGAGAGAAAATGAGTGAAAGTATCAGTGAGGGTGACAAAACATGAGAGACACCTAACCCTGGGAAATGAACAAGGGGTGGCAGAAAGGCAGGTGGGCGGGGGGACGGGGTCATTGAGTGATGGGCACTGAGGGGGGCACTTGACTGGATGAGCACTGAGTGATATGCAATATGTTGGCATATTGAATTCCAATAAAAATATACGAATATATAAAAAAATGAAAAAAGAGCTAAAGAATACAAACAGATACAAAAAATACAATGGAGAGAATCTAAACTAGATTTGTGGGTTCCAAAGAACAGATTGGCAGTCTAGAAGACCAAGTGATGGAAAGCTTGGAAGCTGATCAGTGAAAAGAAAAAAATAAGTATACAATATGAGGATAGATTAAAGGATTTCTTTTTTTTATAATAAATTTATTTTTTATTGGTGTTCACTTTGCCAACATACAGCATAACACTCAGTGCTCATCCCCTCAAGTGCCCCCCTCAGTGCCCATCACCCATTCACCCCCCCCACCCTCCTCCCCTTCCACCACCCCTAGTTCATTTCCCAGAGTTAGGAGTCTCTATGTTCTGTCTCCCTTTGTGATATTTCCCACATATTTCAGATTAAGGGATTTCTTGGGCATCATGAAGCAAAGAAACTTTCACATTATTGTGGTCCCAGATGGAGAAGAGAGACAGGGCAGAAAACATAGTTGAAGAAATATTCTATGAAAACTTCTTTCACAGACATCCAGATTCAGGAAGAATGAAGAGCTCAAAAAAAGCAATCCAAAGAGACCCACACCTGACAAAATAATGAAAATGTCAAAAGTTAAGGATAAAATAGACTTAGAAATAGCAAGAGAGAAAACAACAAGTGCTATGTAAGGGAAATGCCTTCAGGCCATCAGTTGCATTTTTCAGGAGAAACCTTGCAGCCCAGAACACAGTAGCAAAGGAAAAATCCTACAGCCGAGACTACTCCACTCAACAAGTTGATCATTCAGAATTGATGGAATTGAAGAGTTTCCCGGACAAACAGGACTCAAAGGAGATTATCGCCCCTAAAATGGCACTACAAGAAATGCGAAGGGACTTCTTTTATGTGGAAAAGAAAAGGTCATCACAGACTTAAGAATATTAGGAATATCTTTTAAAAAGGAGAAAAAATGTGTGGGAAATATCAGAAAGGGAGACAGAATATGAAAGACTCCTAACTCTGGGAAACGAACTAGGGGTGGTGGAAGGGGAGGTGGGCAGGGGGTGGGGGTGACTGGGTGACGGGCACTGAACTGGGCACTTGACGGGATGAGCACTGGGTGTTATTCTATATGTTGGCAAATTGAAAATTATTTTTCCTCCCTGCCACACTCCAGGCACTTGGCTGGTTACCTCTCCAGAATAATCGCAGCCCTGGTCAGCTTTTGATTCATTTCCTCCTCCTCATTTCCCCATGTATCATTGGCTCCAAACTCTTTCATGATCCCTCTTCTCCCTCAAACCTGTCTTGCTCTCCAGTCAACTCTCTGCCTCCTTCATCACTGGATTCCATGGATTCCATGTGCCAACCATCTGTTATTCCCTCTTGTAGCCTTGATCATCAACCCCTGCTACACCTTCATCCAGGATACTGCTGCATCTAGTCTCTTTCAAGAACCATACTGCACATTCCCACTTCACCTACAGAATATCTGTATTTGAGGTAAACAAACAAATATGTAGAGGATTCCCACTCAGCAAAGTTGTGAGAACAAACTAGCTCACTATGTATTTCCTCTACTGAAGTCCATTGCAATACTGAGCTTCTGTTCACATGAGTGAGGTTGGTGCATTACAGATTTTGAAATATGCCACTTAATATTTTCTTCTACATGCCAACTTGCAAAACAGTACAATATGATGGCATCTCATTTGTGTAAAGATGGCATACACATGGTCAGATAGGGGTACAATGATTGAAGGAAACAAAGACTGAAAACAACCCTGTAGAAAACTGCTTATATAGCTAACAGGATTAGCAGGGACATTAACTTTGCTTTAAATGTTGCATATATATCAGTGTTTTTTTGGATTCATTGCTTCATAATCTAGATTGCTTACATTTTACGTACTACCTGCACTCAGGTCAGAAATATTTAACAACAGAAGAAAAATATAGAGAATGAACTGAGACCCTATAGTTGTTCACAGGACTTTACCACTGGAATGAAAATCTACATAATTTATCTGCATCTGAGAACTTCACTACTGACTAACATCATTAATTAGAGTATCATGACTAAAGAAATGAAATTAAAAGTGAAAATATTTTATGCAGTGAGAATCACACTTTTCCTTACATTTAAACGATGATGTCCAAATAAAAGATTTCACAGAATGGCAAGACATATCAAGGGCAAAGTCTCAGAACATGTAGCTCAAGGCAGAAATTAAGCATGAGGGAGAGAACCAGGATCCAACAAGTTTGATGGATGCCTTTTCTATTAGCGATTTTAGTTTTTAGCTTCACTGCAGAATAATATATGTGCCAATGCTGCACATTGAATATGTACATATTTAGGAGCGAGAACATAACACACCCTGATGCGCGAGTGGAGAAAGCAGTTTCTCCACAGACCAACGGTTAACGTAGGCAGACATTGGGATATAAAAATTCTGTAAGGCTGATCTAAATGTGTCCACTTCACCAACAGCTCGTAATAGTAGAGGCAGGAGTCCAACCCACCTTGGCCTTCCACTAGGCCCTCATCCAAAGGGCTATATGTCCTGCACCACAGACTTTGGAGGGCTAGCATGGCTGGCGAGAAGCTTTAAGACTTTATATCCATGAGGCAGGATAAATACTGGCTTGTGATTTCTTGGATGTTCCTCCCATTGAGAGGTGGGGATACGCACTTCGCTGTAATCAAAGAGGAAATTGGCGCTTACTTGCCACTGCAAGGTCCCCTGGACACAACATGGTGTAACATTCAAGTTTATGCTGCAAAAGCTCATCGTTTCCATTGGCCACTTGGGTCACTGCCCTGAGGAGCCCTCAGCCATCAAGTTAGAGGTTGGCTTGCTCTGAAGAAGCCCTGACAGTGGCAGGGCTCCTGTAGGCCTTCTAGCCAAATGCAGCCTCAACGACAGACATGGAGGGAGTCACCTCCAGAGGATTCCAACCCATAGCCAGAGAGTCTTCCTTACTGAGACTCCCCCAAATCATAGAACAGAAATCATGCATTCCCAAACTATGCCCTGTTTGATTTCCTCACCATGACCAGAGTAAAGTGGGTGTCTCATGCCACCAATTGGAAGGGGGGATACGTTAAAGCACACTTTTTATAATAAGGTCGACAAAAATAACACACATCTAGAAAATATAAATGCTATCATAGACCATACACTGACATCACAGTTTCCCTTCTGCTCCTCTCTGCTGCCTTCCAGGTTCTCCTGCTGGAAGCAACAACCATTGCCCTTCTGGACATCCCTCCAGATGTATGAATTCAGAAATTAGTAGCTATGACACCACAACAAGTATTACCTAAAAGCCTCTGCTTCATTGCGACTGTTCCCCCCAAATGAGAGTAGAGTCTGAACATTTTTTCATTGCTCTTTTAATGCTGCTCCTCTGGTCAGATGATTACACTTTCTTAAGTTTCCTGTAATTGATTTTCGTTTATTCCCTCAAGTTCTCTACACAGGCACGCACTTTTTGATCTAGCTGAAGATCATATAAACTCCCTCATTCCTTTCTTTCATTCATTTATCTTTTCAGTCATTTATAAAGAATTTCAGGTAGTCCTAAAAATATTCTAGCACTATGAGTCATATAATAGATGCAGAGTATATATATTCCATGATATAACCAATTGGAATTGAGTTAATTCCTCGCATTACCTAACTGGAAGTTTGCTCATCTGATAGTACTTCAGATGGCAGTGTGGCTGCGCTTGCCCTTACTCCTGTGTCCCGCTGCCACCCTTTGTCCTTCACTCAGATCCGTATGCCTGGCTCAGTTGTCATGAGATCGTCCTTAGAGGGCACTTGCAATATCGAATCCAGCTATGGGAACTTGGGCAGATTGCCTGTGGAGAAAGAAAAATGCCCTATTCTGGATTCTCCTACCACATGTGGCTGCCACAGTGGATTTTACCATCGACACCCCGATACAAGAGTGGTTTGTGTGTGTGTGTTTGTTGCCCCTGTTCTGGCTCTTGTGTCACATTTACTCCATTCCCAGAGACCAGCACAGGGTCTGCCTAGGGCACATTAGCAGATGGGTTTTCAGTGAGTGATTCATACTATCCTCATGTGGAATACAATGTAAGCACAGCATTCCTTCTGCCATACATGGGATACTATTTGGAACCAATTTTGCGACTTACTGGCAGCTATGAAGAACCACGTCTCCTACAATAGGTCAGTTCAAGCTCATATCGGCCCATGCATCTTGGCTCTTTGGCTGGGGACCAGGCACTGCCCAATGCTGCCACTCCGTTGGATGGGTGGGGAAAAATCAAAAGACTTGAGGCCGTGGCATCATCAGGTATTAGGTACAGAGAAGCTCCCTTGCAAATTTTAAAAAAGAAAACCGTATCTGGGGGCATCACAATGCCAGATTTCAAGTTGTACTACAAAGCTGTGGTCATCAAGACAGTGTGGTCCTGGCACAAAAACAGACACATAGATAAATGGAATAGAATAGAGAACCCAGAAGTGGACCCTCAACTTTATGGCGAACTAATATACGACGAAGGAGGAAAGACTATCCATTGGAAGAAAGACAGTCTCTTCAATAAATGGTGCTGGGAAAATTGGACATCCACATGCAGAAGAATGAAACTAGACCACTCCCTTGCACCATACACAAAGATAAACTCAAAATGGATGAAAGATCTAAATGTGAGACAAGATTCCATCAAAATCCTTGAGGAGAACACAGGTAACACCCTTTTTGAGCTCGGCCACCTTAACTTCTTGCAAGATACATCCACGAAGGCAAAAGAAACAAAAGCAAAAATGATCTATTGGGACTTCATCAAGATAAGAAGCTTTTGCACAGCAAAGGCTACAGTCAACAAAACTAAAAGACAACCTACAGAATGGGAGAAGATATTTGCAAATGACGTATCAGATAAAGGGCTAGTTTCCAAGATCTATAAAGAACTTCTTAAACTCAACAGCAAAGAAACAAACAATCCAATCATGAAATGGGCAAAAGACATGAAGAGAAATCTCACAGAGGAAGACATAGACATGGCCAACACGCACATGAGAAAATGCTCTGCATCACTTGCCATCAGGGAAATACAAATCAAAACCACAATGAGATACCTCCTCACACCAGTGAGAATGGGGCAAATTAACAAGGCAGGAAACCACAAATGTTGGAGAGGATGTGGAGAAAAGGGAACCCTCTTACACTGTTGGTGGGAATGTGAACTGGTGCACTGTTGGTGGGAAAGGGAACTTGTGCCGCCACTCTGGAAAACTGTGTGGTGGTTCCTCAAAGAGTTAAAAATAGACCTGTCCTACGACCCAGCAATTGAACTGTTGGGGATTTACCCCAAAGATTCAGATGCAATGAAACGCCGGGACACCTGCACCCGATGTTTCTAGCAGCAATGTCCACAACAGCCAAACTGTGGAAGGAGCCTCGGTGTCCATCGAAAGATGAGTGGATAAAGAAGATGTGGTTTATGTATACAATGGAATATTACTCAGCCATTAGAAATGACAAATACCCACCATTTGCTTCAATGTGGATGGAACTAGAGGGTATTATGCTGAGTGAAGTAAGTCAATCAGAGAAGGACAAACAATGTATGTTCTCATTCATGTGGGGAATATAAATAATAGTGAAAAGGATTATAAGGGAAGGGAGAAGAAATGTGTGGGAAATATCAGAAAGGGAGACAGATCATAAAGACTCCTAACTCTGGAAAATGAACTAGGGGTGGTGGAAGGGGAGGAGGGCAGGGGGTGGGTGTGAATGTGTGACGGGCACTGAGGGGGGCACTTGTCGGGTTGAGCACTGGGTGTTATTATGTATGTTGGTAAATTGAACACCAATAAAAATTATTTTATTAAAAAAATAGAAAGATGAGTGGAAAAAAAATAAAATTCTATGTTTAGAACAATGTCCTATTACCTGCTCTTTCCCACCCAATCACCCCTCAATGAGGTAATTGTTAGAGAAAATAGAGAGCCATGAGTACTAATGCAATTTTCTGTGTACTTCCTAAATGACCCAATGATTCCTTAGTTCTAGATGCTTGGAATGAATCTGCAATGTCAGAGATTTGTCTCATAGCATTCTGTAGTGTCGTGTATCTCCTTCATTTTAAATTATGGCAACTCCCTCGGTGTATGCTGCAATGTTCACTTCTTCTATTTTTTGGGCACTGGTCACTTACATCTGTATGGCGGGGACTTGTGACCACAACACGAGGATGGGGTTACTTTCTGATGCATGATGAGTGTGAACACAAAGATAACCCTAGAGTTTCGTTAGCTAACATGCTTCGATGAAAGAAAGGACTGACCCTGTGTTTTCATGGAACCCTCCAGTGAGGCTATTTGGAGTCTCGTTTTCTTACTCGCTCAGTGAATAGTAGGTCATCAATAGGCATAGCACCAGGGAAATACTCAAGCAATTCATAGCGATTGAGATAACTAAGTGTACAAGTTAAGTTGCATACTAAGGAAAAGGATAAAACTTAATAGAATAGGGGACTTTATCTAATTTGATAATTATGTGTTGAGAGGGAGAAAATGGCTTTTTAGGTTTTGAAATTCATTTATTGATTTATAATTCAAAATTTATTTTAAATTCTAGTTAGTTAATGTATATATAGTGTAATATTGCTTTCAATTGTAGAATTTAGTGATTCATCACTTAGATTTATCACGTAGGACTCATCAAATGGAAAGGATTTTAAAAACTCAATTCAAATTACTGTTCTCTATTGCTCTTACAGCAAATGTTAATGTTGTCTCTAAAAGTGTCTGATAACTGAGGAATAGCAGATATGGGAGGAAGGAGGATTTCTAATCAAGAAAGGAACCTCTTTTGATACCTAATATGATTGATCCCTCTTGACCTTGCAAGTTTTTACTGTCACCTCTATTAGAGTGTGGGTCACTTTCTCTGCTATCATTGTTCTCACAAACAGGGAATAGGGTGTTGGCCACCTTCCATTTTTGAGAAAAGACATGTCCTCTTAATGCCACACTTGGTCTGTGAGGATACCACTGGGCCAGACAGCAGCAGCTGGAGCAGCACGTGCAGACCTGCCTTCACTCTGAAAGTTCTATCATGACCCATCACCACGGTGATGTGATGATGCTCACCTTTAATTCCAACTGTCACTCTCTGAGCCAATCAAGTGCAGTTTTGTAGCAGGTGAGACGCTCCCTACAATGGGAAATCTGAAATGCTGTTTTAAAGGTATGTTCATTCTGATTTTCTGAATTCTGTTCTCTCAAGTTGGCTTGCTGACTGGTTCAGAAACTCTTCTTCTTCTTCTTCTTTTTTTTTTTTTTTTTTTTTTTTTTTTGCATTTTCATTTCCACCGTCCCATTTGTCCACATTGTAAGATGAATGTATTTTTCTGGTTTTCCTGCATTACTTAATTTTGATTGTTTGATGAAGCTGGCTTCCTTATATATCTTCTACATTTAAAAGAATGTCTACTTCTATATGTCAACTTTGTCCATATTCTTATAAAGAACACACTCAGGAAACACACCACACTGCTCTTATGGATCACCTGGCAACATATGACGGGGAAAGGTCAGCTCTTCTCAGTGTAGATGTCAAAATCTGAAAGCAAATGTGAGCAGTCTAAATCCAGACATTTTCAGATGGAAGGAAACTGGGATTCCCTGTGGTATTTTCAGGGGTTGATGTGGATGCTTTCAGTGGCTGTCTGAGCAATGCCTTGGAGTGAATGAGAAGGGACCTGGCCATCGGGGAGGTGGAGTGAACATCTGTAGGCGAGTCATGGATGGTTGGATGGTCCTCAAAGAGAGTCCTGGGATGGAGTCTCGAGGCCGTGCATAGGCAGGGGACTGTCTAAGAGGAGACAGGAGCCTGCCCCCTGCCCTGACAGGGTCTAGAGAGGATGAAGAGAGCTGGGAGTAGAGAGAAGGTGTGAAGGAGGGAAGAAGGAAGGAGCAGGGAGGCACTCCCTCCAGCCAGGGTAGCTACGTTTACCCTTGGACAGGCTTTATTCCAGGTCCCTAGACCATACCTTAGATCAAATGCAGAACAGTCAGCATCATGAGTTTAATTCCTGTCCATGATCCATCACACAACAGTGTGGCCACTCTGGAAAGTTCCCTCATTTCCCTATCTATCAAAGCCTACATTGTAAACCATGAGTTATCCCCCTGCTTCCCCTCCTGATGGTGCTACTATGGGCATTCCAGCAGCGGGTTGTCACGTGGCCTCCATGAGCTCTAGAGCGTCATTTCCATATGAAGGCTAAAGAGGGAACTTCCATCCTTCCATGCTGTGGAGCCATCTGAGTCCCCTGTCTAGATCCACCCAAGACCAGACCTCTAACTCATTCTGTAGCCATTTGAGTGCTGCATACCTACAAAGCAATTGTGAAGCATCCAACCTTCACTGTGCCCAGGGCTCTACTTGCAGTCAATCCCATTTCGCCTCCTAACAGCACTCCAGTGAGTAGGTGGTATGGACACTTCCACATCTCAGAACAGGGAACCGAGGCACATTGGGCTTTCTGGAACTCTGTCAGGTACGTGCACCTTCTAAGTAGGATGAGAACCCAGGACATAAGGCCTGCTCATGGTGCTTTGCTGCGTTGCTTTTTTGTTTTTTTAAACTTTTATTTATTTATGATAGTCACACACACACACAGAGAGGCAGAGACACAGGCAGAGGGAGAAGCCGGCTCCATGCACCGGAAGCCGGATGTGGGATTCGATCCTGGATCCCCAGGATCGCACCCTGGGCCAAAGGCAGGCGCTAAACCGCTGCGCCACCCAGGGATCCCTGCTGCGTTGCTTTAATGTCTCTGATAAATCGGGGTATTTGCCCACAAAACCTGTCTATGGGGGTGGTTCAGTGCACACCTCAATGCAAAGTCTTCCTAAGTCCAAGTTGGAGGCATGACACTCCATGGGGCAACAGTTGTGTAGGGGGAATAGAAGGCTGAAACAAGAGTCAATTTGGACTAATTCCCCATGGACTTCTGCCCACAAGATGCCAACACTGCTTTCTATTGCTATGCATTTCCCAGGAACCTGTGGGGAGGATGAGACAGAAGCTGCCCAGTCCACTTCGAGAAAGAAGAGATTTAAGAAAGTGCGCTTCTCTCTGCACAACCGGGTATACCCGATCAGTGACACAGAAGAAGGTATTGTGAGAATTTACTCATTAAGTGGATTTAAGAATAATTCTTTCACTAGTGACATACAAATAGCAGAACAGTACAAAATGCAGTGACACATTTTTCCATGACTTCAAATGTACAAATTTAACTGTTTCAAGTCCATCACCTTACTATAACCATGGAAGTCAACATGCATTTCCTTTTTTTTTTTTTTTTTTTTTATTTTTATTTTTTTATTTTATTTTATTTTTTTATTTATTTATTTTTATTGGTGTTCAATTTACTAACATACAGAATAACACCCAGTGCCCGTCACCCATTCACTCCCACCCCCCGCCCTCCTCCCCTTCTACCACCCCTAGTTCGTTTCCCAGAGTTAGCAGTCTTTACGTTCTGTCTCCCTTTCTGATATTTCCCACACATTTCTTCTCCCTTCCCTTATTTTCCCTTTCACTATTATTTATATTCCCCAAATGAATGAGAACATATAATGTTTGTCCTTCTCCGACTGACTTACTTCACTCAGCATAATACCCTCCAGTTCCATCCACGTTGAAGCAAATGGTGGGTATTTGTCATTTCTAATAGCTGAGTAATATTCCATTGTATACATAAACCACATCTTCTTGATCCATTCATCTTTCGTTGGACACCGAGGCTCCTTCCACAGTTTGGCTATCGTGGCCATTGCTGCTAGAAACATCGGGGTGCAGGTGTCCCGGCGTTTCATTGCATTTGTATCTTTGGGGTAAATCCCCAACAGTGCAATTGCTGGGTCGTAGGGCAGGTCTATTTTTAACTGTTTGAGGAACCTCCACACAGTTTTCCAGAGTGGCTGCACCAGTTCACAGTCCCACCAACAGTGTAAGAGGGTTCCCTTTTCTCCGCATCCTCTCCAACATTTGTTGTTTCCTGCCTTGTTAATTTTCCCCATTCTCACTGGTGTGAGGTGGTATCTCATTGTAGTTTTGATTTGTATTTCCCTGATGGCAAGTGATGCAGAGCATTTTCTCATATGCATGTTGGCCATGTCTATGTCTTCCTCTGTGAGATTTCTCTTCATGTCTTTTGCCCATTTCATGATTGGATTGTTTGTTTCTTTGGTTCAACATGCATTTCCAAGTGTAATCTGGGCACCCATGTTCGCGACAGCAGTCTTCCTAAGAGCTAGAGATAGGCACAACCCCCCAATCCAGCATGGGATGAAAGGACACCTAAAATGTGATATGCACACAGGACAGAATGTAACTCAGCCATAAAAAAAACCCAAATGGCTCAATATGCTACAAAACGGATAGATCTTGAATAACCAATATGCTGTTTGAAAGAAGGCATAGGGAGAAAGAAGTAAATTACTTGACCCCACTTAAGGGATCAAATTACAGTAGGCAAACCCATAGACCCAGAAAATCGACACTCGGATGGCTGGAGGCAGGAGGTGAGGGGAGGAGGAACATTCATCTCTTTATGGGGACAGAGATTCCTTAGGATGGAAAGGTTTGGATGTAGATCAGATGGCAGTGCTAAGTACACAGCACCATGACTGTAAACAGGTCTGCGGAGCATTACTTACTTATTAATAATAGCATCAACAACGTCTATTTCATCACACAAAAATAACCATCCAAAGGAATAGAGGACACGTACGTAGCAGTATGTGTGAAGGCATGGAAGCTGAACTGGTCCTCTGACAGGTGAAGAAGTGGGAAGGTGGCTGGCCTTTACAGTGGGAAGGATGACTCAGGGGACACAGTCATGAAATGCAGAATGCATCGAATGTTTTGCATTTTGAGACTGACAATTGCTCACTATATAGATCCATTAAGCTTGAAAGCAAAGTCCAGATTCCTTTTCCTTCTTGCTCATCTGCTCTTCATTTCTTTGTCCATCGAGGAAGTTAGCCCAACAGCAGGTCGGGTCTTGCTTGCTCACTGTTCACACCTGAGCACCGTGTCCCCGTGTTCACCTCAAGCAAAACTCCCTAGGCCATTCCTGGGCAGCAAAACCTATTTCCTGACAGATACCCTGTGTCCTTAGATCCCACGGAGGGACCAGCCGAGGACCTTCCCACGGACGAGGCAGAGGAACGTGCCTCATCTCTCCCTGAGGTAAGCTTGCCTCTCTTTCTCTGAGAAGGAAGGTTGCTTCATTGGTTTCTACTTCAAGGAACACAGGACCAAATTTGGATAATACACCTGAGGGATGAGACAAGCAGTCTCCTTTGTGGGGAGAATGGTGAATGAAAGACTATTGCCAATGACAGCAGACACAAAAAGGGGGGTATAACAGGGCAGCCTGCCTTACAAATTCTGTGGCATCCAGCACCCTCAACAGCAGAAAGTACTTCCCTCTCAAAAAGAATTTTGGATCAGTTGATCAGATTGGATTTCAGAGATCTGTTATTGAAAGCTCAAGCATCTTTAACAGGGTCCTCTTTCACCGGAGCGGGGGAACACTGACCCAACCTTTGTGCTCCACCCAGTCTCCTTCAGTTCTCACCAAACAAAAGAGCTCTGCAAACAGGGTACATGATGGTGTGATCCTCACTGTTTTTCTCTTTTCTCCAATCGCAGGTGGATGCTGAGACTATCCAAAACTGTATGTATTTTAAAGTAACATTTTTGGCAGTGAAATCTCGTGTCAATAGAAGTGTGGCCTCTGATCCCGGATTCCTCCTGGGAATGAGGGTCCGGGTGTGGTGAGAGAAAACTGTCCACTAAAGCTGTGAGACCATGTTGTACAGGGCCTGGAGGAACTATGGCATGTAGGAGGTGATGGTTTGTGTGCATGTGTGTCAAAGGGCGTCTGTGTCCACACTAGCGAGTATGTGTGTGTCTGTGTATCTATGTGGTATGTGAACGTGAGTGTGTGATTTCCCAGGAGGTATTCCCACACTTGCAGCACAATCGAGGGGTCAGCTTTCCAAAGTCATCTCATCACTGTGACACCCCTTACATGCTCATCCCTCCCTCACCACAGCTATATCTGGAGGATGCTTCCATTTACTTTCCTGAGAAGGAGATGGGGCAGAGATGAATGACCCAAACCCTTGACCCCCCCACGTTGACAGCCAAGGTGGGAACCCAGGGGTTGGTCCGAATGTGGCTCTGGGCTATTGATGCTCACTAATCACTCAGTCATGGTGTCATTAGCTCTCAAAGTAGGCAGCAAAGGAGATCCAGCAACTGGGTCCTTCTCTCAAAACACCGATTCTACCAAAGCCCCCTACACGGCCCAACATTACCCAGAGGCCTCCATGGTCATGTAAACAAGGGCAGCTATAGGTGTACATATCAATGATTTGGGCCTGTCACTGGTGTTGAGTGCATATAGGAAAGGCCACATATTCCTGGAGAGCCCACAGATCCTGGACAGGGTGAGGCCCCATAGAGGGGAGCGCAGTCCGTACTTCCTAGCCACCCACATGCACACACTTGACTCCTGTCCTCATCCTTCCAAACTCCCTGACAAGTTCCCAGGCAGCCCCTCCAGCATCCTCACGCTGGCTCTGTGTCCTCCTAGCTCCAGTTGAGTCCCTGACTCAGGAAATTCCCAACTCAGAGGCGGAAGAAGAAACCTCAGCTCTCTCAGGTAAAGTCATTTTCTGCATAGGAAATGCAATTGATGCTTTCTTTCCATTTCCAAGGAATTAATTTCCTTGGCACTGCCAGTTAGTCCCGAGTTTCAATCACCCACTGATACCAAATTTAGAGGGGCTTTTAGAACCATCACCATTGGTTACACAACAAATGGCATCAAGCATTTTCTAGGAGTTGCTTTTCCTTCATGTCACATAGCTTGTTTGCTGAACAAAATGGAGCTATGAGATCTGACATTCAAATTTGGAGCCTTTCCTGCAGGTCACATTTACTACTTTTTTGTGATCTTTGACTCGAGGACTGTACTCCAAGTCACTTGCTAATGTCACCAAGAGAACAAAAGTCATGTGCAGATGTGCACAGAGGGATGTGATCCTCATAGTGTTTCCCTTTCACTAACTGCAGGAGGAGGGAGACCAAGATGGTTTATCAGACACTTCTCGAGGAGGAATGTGACTGATGCACAAGGTGGGTCTTTCCCCTCTGCTTTGGCCTGGAGAGCCTCCCTGATCCTGGGTTCCTACTGCGATGGAGGGTGGGGTGGTGGGAAAAAAATGACTGTCCAGTAAAAAAAAAGGTTGACTATGTTCTACAGACTCTGGAAGCAAGCAGGTCATTTAGGTATTGTGGCTTGTGTGTATGATGGCTGGGGGTTGGTCCTATGTGAGTGGATGGGACGTGACTGTGCCGGTCAGTGCGTTGAGTGTGTGTGTTCCTTCACGAGACATTTCCCAATTATGCAAATCAACCCTAGTGTCCAGTGATCAAAAGTAAACCTCACCCCACCGGGCACACTGCTTAGGATGCCACATTCCTCCCTCACCACAGCTGCACCTGGAGGTTTGCTTAGTATTCCTTTTCCTCAGAGGGGGATGAGTCAGTAACAAAGGGCACAACATCAGTCCTAGCTGGGGATGTGTCTCATGCAGGGTCCAAGCAGAGAAGATTCAGGAAGATATTTCAGAGTATTTCCTAAGAGCTTCATTATCCTTAAAAATAATGCTTTCAACTTATAAGCCCACACTGAAGTGTGAGGGGCAAATAGGAGCTCAAAGTAAAGCTTTGTCATTAACTTGGTGCCCAACACCAAGTTGTTGCAAATCGCCTACATGGCCTGGGCCAGGGCCAGGTAAAAGTACGCCAGTGCTCATGACAGGTGCCCCCACACCCAGTCACACACTTGCCACTGGCTGGGTGGCTCCTGAGTGAAGGGATCCCCAGTGACCTGAAGGACACCGGCATTTTGCAGAGAAAAGGACTGGAAAGAAATAGGATGTAGGCCTTGTTAAAATGCAGGGATGTCGGTTGGTTGAAAGCTTATATACTTAATTTTCCTTATGATGAATGATTAATGAACAATTATAAAACTCAGCGGAGGTTTCCTTGGATTGAATGAGCCTGCAGCAAAGTGTCTTTGAATCAATTCCCATCTTATGGATGAGCTGAGATGCAGGTAGGAACGGTGCCTGTTGAACCGGAGCAAAGCAACGGTCTTGAAGAGGTCCGCAACGCAGTGGAGCTTTGCTGAACTTCAAAGCGGCGCCGGGCTCACAGGACTCTGTCTGTAACAGGCCCTGTGCGTTTGGGGTTTACCCTCTTTCAGACAGACTATTTCATAAGGATTCGATTCCCTGTAGGAAGGAGTCAGAGGCAGTGTTTCTACGCACTTTCCTGCTCCTCTCCTCGGACCTCCTTCCTCCAGCTAAGATCGCCTGGCATCAGCTCGGTCCATCTTGATGACCTCCCTGCCTAATAACATACAAAGCCTCAAATTATCTACATCCTCAGGAGCATTGCTGTGGGGTTCACTTTCGGGATGCCTTTTCATTCTGTTCCCTGTTGAAGAGGGTATCCTTTCCCCATCCTGTGGTCTCCTCAAGGATTAACAAGGCATGAACGAGTGAATTTATTCTGGAACTCTCTATTCTGCTGCAGTGTGTCCCTACTTTTATGCCAGCACCGTGCTGCTTGCCTAGTACAGCTGTCTCAGGTACTTTGAAATCTGCAATAACCAAGCCACCACCTTCTTCTTGTTTCTCAACAACGTTTTGGCTATTTGTGTTCCTTTGTGGTCACATTTGCATTTTAGCAGGTTTTCCATTTTTTTAACGTGACATTGTGACTGAAGGCTGTGACATCGCCTCTGGGGGCCATTTATCCTAGAAACGAGGTGTTCACCTCAGCCTTTTAGTGTTCAGTGGGCTCACATAGTGCCTGGCACCTGTGTGTGTGACCAGGACAACCTACACGTGGATGTTGCTAACGGGCCAGCAGTTAAAGCAGGAGGAATGAGCAGGGGTTATGTCTTGCTCGTTGTTGGACGCTAGTGCTCTGCAGTCCAAGGGGAGTCTGTCTATACTCCATCTGTCACAATCATTACCTCGATAACTACATGAAAACGATTACAGAAAATAAACCCTCCAATGCTCACTCACCCTAGCCACATGTCAGGGGTCTCCATAACTGGTGGAATTTCACATGCCACATTTGGAGGGGAACAGTGTAAAGGGCGAGTAGAATGGACATGATGAAGTGGATTCCACAGCTGCTTGGTCTCACTGCAAAATTCGAAACTGTGATCTCTGCCCCGTTGAAGGTCTCTGACTCCCCTAAGCACAGTGCACATCTGAGAACACACCAGAAAGGTCAGGCAGGTAGATGCCGCATGACCCGCAGAGAACTCAACTAGAGTAGGATGAATGGGTGAGCCCCTCCCTCCAATAACAGGATTGCTCATGCTTGTGTTCCTACAGATTTGTGTCTGGAGAGCATAGACGGCTCCAGCAGTGGGGAGGAAGACTCGGCAGGTAGGGAACAGGGCTCAGGTAGGGAACAGTGGCAGAGGGCTCCTGGGAACCTGGGGGTGCATCTCCTACTCTGGAGAATGCAGAGGGTGGGCAAGAAATCAAAAATGAAAGGGAAATACTGGCTAGCAATCTGATTCGTTCATCTCCTATTTTACTGACATCATAGGACCAGAAATTGTGTCCAGGGGCCTTCGGTGTGTGCCGCATTTCTAATCCCCCTCCCTGGGTTTGCTGTCTTATGATCTATCCCATACAATGTGCACTTCCCACCCTTCTCTGCTGCCAAACGTCAAAGCTTGGTTTTGTTGCCCAGCACCACTCAGCAGTCGTGTGGCAGAGATTGGGTATCGTTCTTGTCATTGCCCTATGATGGACATGACCTGGGTGCCAGAGCAACCCTCTCCCAAATCTGAGAACCAGGAAACTAAGTTGTCATGTGAGCTCAGAGGTGGATGAGAAGGAAACTCTGTCCCGTGTAAGATACATGACGTGTAATGGACCTTCATGCTCCTGACCCATTTCCCATACCTTAAAGTCGACTCCCAGAGTTGGAGATGTTAAGGGGCATCTCCCCTACGGTCACTACATACATGCCTGGGTTGCTTAGGTCATGCCAGCTTCACCACACAAACCAGTTTGTCATAAACATGCTTCCATGAGTGAGAGGCCACATACTGAAGACCTGGAGATGCTCCTTGGCCACAAGGCACCTACCGGCCTGTGTGAAGGTGTGGCTGGGCCCGCTTCTCTCTCTCTCTCTCTCTCTCTCTCTCTCTCTCTCTCTCACACACACACACACACACACACACAGTCTTTCCCAAGCATCCCTCGGACCTGTCACCGAGAACGGCCGAGGCTGAGGACAGAACATATGCTAGCAGCGCTACAGGGTCACTGTTCTTCTCACCATCCAATTCTCCAGCCTCACAGCATAGGCCTTGTCCCCCTACACCCTCCTGATGCCCACCCCGTCACCTGTCCTCAGACCTGCACCAGGGCCCTACCACCCTACCCTCCCTGTAAGGTTCAGCGCCAGGCCTGGCTGGCACCATGTGTTCAGTGGGCTACCCTATTGGATATTTTCCAGCACTTCACTTGAAAATTCAGGGGGAATTTTGAAAATTGACTACCCTCTCATTTCCACTTCTGCTCTATAACACTTCTGGGAACAGATGAGGTTGCTTAAGGCGGGCTCGTGTGCCAAGAAAGACCATCTTGTCCCAAGAGCAAACACTGGATATGTGGACACGTGTGGCACCGTCTCATTCAAGTTCCCCAGCCATCCCAGACCAAGATAGTTTCTCCTCACACAGAGGGTTCAGGGGATTGACTGAATGGGTGCCAGTATATCTCCTGCCAGTCCTTGGCTACCAATATTTAAGAACAATATGATTGTTGGAGGATGGAAAGGGGAAGGAAATGGAGAGTTGTTAGGAAAGGAGGAAGGGGAGTAGGGAGAGAGAAAGGTCATGTCCTGGTCACACTGTCACAGGGACAGTACCTCCCAGAGGAGGGACAGGATGACACACACATCATTCCTAGGCATGGAGAGAACCTACGGGTGGGACACGCAGCTGGGAGACGAGAGACCCACTTCCACCCTGTAGACATGAAGGGACTAAGTGCAGGGAGGCCCCAGGGCTGAGGATCCATCATCTTGAGGTCAGAGTCCCTCATCCCAAGAGGAGCAAGCCATGGGTTCTCACCCCTGCTAAGTTTCCATTTCCTTTCCCATGGCCATGCCAACCTCATTGCTGCCCTGCGCACTGGAAGACAACTCCACGGATACCGGGGATTCACGTGAAAGGAGCAACACTGTGCCTGTAATTAATTCTTCTCCTCCACTCTCTCTTTCACCTCCTCGCTCTGCTGCTCATAAGCACTTGTTCCTAGCTCTTCCCCAGCTCCCACCTTGATGATGCCCACCCTGAAGACCATTGTCTGCTGCAGGCATTGGGTCTTGGCACCTGCTCCGTCTATGGAATGATGCTACAGCCCTCTTTACCCCTCTTTCAGCATCACACTGACCCTTCACCACTGAGTCTGGGGATCAGACCTGAACAGCCCAGCAGGGAGTGGGGCTGGGGTCAGCAGGATGGAGTCCACCCTGTAGGAGAAGCCTAGGGAAGGGTACCTGCTGGGTGACCCCACTCAGTGTCCCCACTCCCTGCTTGGTTATCTGTGGTCATGCCCGATTCTGCCTCCCTTTCAGCTCTCAAGAAGCATCCCTTCCACGGACATCAGGGAAGCAGCGAGGGAAGAAATATTTAAGTTGGAAGAAAAGGAGGAACTAGGAACAAGGTGAGTTTGGCAGAAATAGAGGAAGCAACACAGGCACATGTTCTCTATCACCTCCCTGACCTACTTGTTGGCACCTCAGGAAAACCACCCAAAAAGCCTGGGTGCTGCCCTTCTGGGCTGAGCAATAAGAGGAGACAAGAGGAAGGCCATGATCCCTACAGGCGCTGAAGGATGACCTGAGTACATCTTACAGGGAATGGGACTCAACCCATAGAGGCCCTGAGGGGGCTGAGCCATGACCAGCAGAAGCTGCTGAACCTGGAGGGACAGGACTCAAGAATGTCTGTGCACTGCGCCCCTGTAGCAGAGGGCCCCCAGAGTTGTGCACCCCCTTGTTGTGCAGGACCCAGCCCTGCCCTTCCTACTGCTAATGGCAGCAGACAGGTTGCCCCAGAACATCATTAGTTGGGGTGGTGGCCTGATCCCACACTTCAGGTGTCTGAGGAATGAGTGAACATCACACAGAGCCCCAGGGCCATGCGAGCAGCACAACTCAACTCGACTAGGGGTGCATCCCTGGGGCACAGAGCAGACCCGGGCATCAAGCAGGGACATGTGGATTGCCACTCAATTGGGAGCTGCCCATATCCCGGGGTCTCCTGAGCCTCAGCGAAGCCTTGGAGGATGTTGGGGGGTAACCTCATGCACCGTTTCACCATGTGAGTGTGAGGCTCTATCGATTGTTCTCAATCTGCAGGCGGCCATCGGGGGGAAGGACCCGCCGTCCACTCCCAATTTCACCCATGTCCATCCCTCAGTGTGAGCACCGTGCAAAGTCACTTCCTGTGCGAGACCAGAGCACATCATCCCTGCCAGGCTGCCTGCAATGCTCATGGGCACAAAGTCTCCTCCACAAAATGGGCAGGTTGAGGGCTCCCCGAGACAGTGGGAAAGGCACAGCTAAGCAGGAGGAGGACCCGGCAGTCACAGTGGGCCACAGTCAGGGAAGGGGCCCCCGGGACACTGGGGATATAGCCTTCATTTAGCCCCGGGGGCCTGGAGGCTTCACTTTGCTCATGCCACACATGCGTCTTGCAGGCAACCTCCACCCCCAAATCCTCAGAAGGCAGGTCCAACAAGAAACCCTAGACTCCTAGGTAGAGCTGCCCCAAACAGCACAGCACTCCATCTCCTACAACTGCCCCTGATGTTTCCCGCAGCAGCACAGCAGGACAGTCTGACCTCATCCCAGAAGCTCCAGATTCGCCTGAGGTCCTCAGAGATGGCGAGCCACGAGATGCCTCGGCCTAGGTATGCAGCTTCGGTGGGGACTCAGAGGCTGGAAAGGCGTGAACTGGATGCACCTGGACAGAAGGAGAAGAAACACGCCTGGAGGATCTGTTCCCCTGGACGTGACATGGCAGGCCTCCCCAACAAAAGACCTTTGTGCTTCTCACAAGCAGCATGGATCCCAGAGGACATGACAAAGGGACCCTCGGAGATGGACACCACACCCAGAGCGGGGGGTCCTCATCACTGCTGATGATGGACACTCTGAAAAGGAAGCAATGATACAGGCTGTCAGGCATGCATTTTTGGGGTGAGACTGGCCACCTGGAACTGCGTTCAGCAAGCAGCCCTCCTGGCTTTCCGCCTGTCTGCTGGAGGGGCTGTTCCTCCTCCAGCTCTCCGGTCCTCCCCTGGGGGGACCTGTCCTCGCAGTGAGCGGCGGCCTGGCTCCCGTGGTCGAGGGCCAACCTGTTTGCAGGGTGGCCACTAAACGCCTCCCGTCTGGGACACATGTCTGCCTGCCTTGATTCCAGAGGCTGTCCCAGGATCCTTCTCATAACCATCACTTACCTATCCCGATACAAGCTGGTATTTTGGCAACTAGTAAAAAAGATCACTGGCTAACTCATCGGTTGGGAAAAGAGCGTGCAATACAGTGGAAGCTGCTGGACAACAAGTCTTGTCTGACCCCACACCCCCGTTGGAAAGTCCCGAGTCTCTGACAGTTTGGGTAACTCCTCACCCTTACTTTCCTTATTTTCTTTGACAATGTCACAGCAGGGAAAATACTATCATTTTCAATGTTTATTAATGTATTCCTCACACAATTTTAATGATTATTAATAGAACTATGAGTTAATACACTTGATTAATGTGATTGTTTCTGCTTTTATTTGTAAGGCCTTTTAAATAATAAGAATATCCCAAATTGCAAAAAAAAAAAAAAAAGGCGGCAGGTGGGGGTGACTGGGTGGCGGTCAGTGAGGTGGGCACTTGGGATGAGCACTGCATGTTATTCTGTATGTTGGCAAATTGAACACCAATAAAAAATAAATTTATTATGAAAAAAATAAAAAAAATAAAACCCTTAAAATAAATAGATAGATAAAACTCAAGCAAGCAAACGAAAAGCTGATTGGGAGGAGAAAAAAAGTAAACAATCTTGTGGAGCCAAAGACTTATTAATGTACATGGAAAGAGGACAAAGATTTGGTTTCTAACTCCAAGTATCAAAATACCTTCTCCATGAGGCAGTCCTGAAATTTTATTTTATAATCTTGATCTTTGTGGTATTTCAAGAGATGACATCTCTTAACTTTAAGAATGTCACAGAAGATTAATCCCATTTACACAAGATGAGTACTTCTCTGAGCAGTCGGTTTTCAACCTCAAGTCTTTTGGGTAGCTGAACCAACCCATAATTAAAGCGGTCTTTTCTCTGACATCGTAACTTTAGTTTTCACATGAATAATCCCATAAAGTTGCTTAGCTCCACTTGGGGGGACAGACACCGTAGAAAAGCCAAACTCAATGCCAGATACCATCCTTGTTACATTGGACTATTTTGAAGGTTAGAGTTATCAGTACTGGTAGGAGAGAGGACTAGGAGTAGGGTCGGGCTGTCCATTGGGGTGTAAGGAGCCCTGGGGCCAATTTCACTTAGTGACCACCCCAGAGAGGGGTGATGTAGAGAAGGCTCGTTCAAATTATCCTTGAAGTGATAAAGATTGGGGATGTCACAAGAAGACTAAAATTATCCTAGGGGATGGACTTTGAGGGTAGTATACAACTCTCTCAGCTTCTATTTGAAGCAAAATGGTCTGCCCCTGGCCCCCAACAATAGAGAACCAGTGCCTTGGTGTGTTGGTACAGTGCAGCTTTGAGCAGCACACATGTGCATTATACATTTAGGGAAGAGCATGCTAACTACCTTGGATGTTTCGGGAGATGCCAGCACTATGTGCTCAGCCCACTGGATCTCATGCCACTAGACACCAGGGGTGGGATCTACATGTCTCACAGGGTCAGGGGACAAGGTGCTAGTCCAACTAGCAGACTCCTTTCAGCTCCAAATGAAAATTATGGAACTGAGATACTGTTTCAATTCTGCTGTTTCAATTCACATTTCTCTTTAGAGATCACTCTAATGACTTTAAGATGCCTTGAAAGCCTAGAGCAGTATATTCTTAAATTGAGGGGTTATGAGACGTTGATTGGTCTTTTGTCCGAGTTTAAGTCCCAGTGTGCAGCCAGTCCTCTAGGGATTCCAGTTCTGGTAATGGGTGTAGTGCATCTGTAGGTGGGCTCTGAAAAATATGCTGCTAAGAACGGACTGTCTACCCTGAACTGATTCATTTCATATGTTTTTAAAGATACTATTTGTTTGAGACAGAGAACAAGAGAGAGAGAGAGAGACCTTGAGCACAGAGGGGGAGAGAGAAGTAGACTCCCCACTGAGCAGGAAGCCTGACTCAGGGCTTGATGACCCATGATATTATGACCGGAGCCACCCAGGCTCCTCTAGTTTCAGATCTTTACCAACAGGTAATCTCATTATCATTAAAAGCCAGCTGCGTCCTTGATCATGTGGTATGGGAGATGAAAGCCTGTCCCCTCCTAATTCTAACCAATGTGTCATTCTCACGATTTAGGTGGTCAAGAGAAGAAAGGGAACGAACTTTTTCTGAGTGTCCACTAAGAGCCCATCTCTGTGCCAGGAATGTTATATATGATACCTTGTTCCACCTAATTTAATTATCGTGATTTTTAACCATAGTCCACATATAAGAAAACAGAGGCTCAGAGATATTAAGTAAATCATATAGAGTCATAGTGGGCAGGTGACAACAACAGGATTTGAAACCATGTTTGGCTGACTCCAAGACCATGACTTTATGGATAAATAGCAATGACTTCTCAGGAGTCCCTAGCAAATGCTACCAAGGAATTATAAGAAGGGGTCCTAGCTTTGCTAACTGAGAGGACCAATGAGAAAAACAACAGGCCTTTAGCATCTCTTAGCATCATTCTTGGCTCCCGTGCCCGACTGATACTGTTGGTGCCTTTTGTTGTTTCAGTGGTGTTGTTTCCACGATCCATTTGAGCCACCCGGGCACCCCAGGATATTTTTCTTTAACCCAGTGTACCTCGGTGCCAAATTCCCAACTTACCTCACTGACCATATATCCTTTACGTCTTTAGCGTGTTTCAGGGCTTTGGTCTGTTTCCCAGCATGATGGTGGGGTCTCTCTTTGGTGGCAAGTTCAACATAAAGATACTAAATGATCAGAGAATAGGGATCAGATGTTATAGAGACAAAACATTTGTTATTTAGTATTCAGTCATTTTCATTCACTTCTAACCCTTAAATGGGAGTGTCTACTTGTTTTCGTCCTGATGTTTTCACGTATGATATGCATTTCTTTTCATTTGTTTCCCTGTTTCACATTCAGAAACACATACACACACACCCAAGTCACCTAATACCCTTACTGTTGAGTGTGGCCTGATCTAAATCCATGTGATAAAGAATGCCGATGGAAGAATGAGAGGATTCTAACAAAGCTCTCAACACATTCTCCCCCCATTTTGTCTGAATGCATAAAAGTGGTCACGAACAATAGATGGGTCCTACAGAAGGAATCAAGCAGTTCGGTCCACAGACCGTTCATCCACCCAATGACGAAAGTTGTACACGATTTAGAAAGACAGACGTGGTATTGCTTGCTTAGGTAAAACACAGCCACAGTTATGATGGCCCCAAAGAGAATTGCTTGAAGTTAAGGGCCACGAGGCTGCATCAAGGACAACCCAGTGTGACAATCTGTTGCTGGGCTGCAGTGGGCAAGTATACATAACCACCCACTGTGACGCCAGCGCTGCAGGTTTGTGAGGCTCTGCTTATGAATCTCGCCTGACTCTGAAGCTTCTGCCCTCGCTTGGCTCTTCAAAGATCAGGAGTATCAGGAACTGAGGTGAAGACTGACTTCTGCTTTTTGCCTGCAGCCCTGTACAATACCTGGACATAAAATAGTCATTATCATTATTTCTGCTTTATTTGCATGTTATGGTCTCTGCTGAGAGATGCCTTTACTGCTTACTTCATAGAGAAATCGGGGATTGTCCTACTGTCCTACTGCAACAATCTTGGTTGCTGCTCAAAAAACCAATAATATATTTACCTCCTTAGCCCTCCCTTTCTTTTATCCTTTTTTTTCTTTTCTTTTCTCCTTTGTGTCAAACGAAGACACATTCTGTAGCTTGCCCATGATTCAAGCCTCCTACTGTGTTCTTGGGTCCTGCTCTCCCCTGTCCCATTCTAGGAGCCTCTGCCAGCAATTATCCGCTTCCCCTCTATATCTTCTCTATATCTTCGACCTTCCTGTTTCTTCAGTCCTTCATCTGCAAACAAAGTTTGCTCCCTTCCTTCACTAAGCCTTTTCCAATCTCTACCAATGATTTTGTTTCTTTCTACCTTTCACAGCCAAGCCGACTACGTATTTCTTCTTTTTCTCCTTAATTAATTTCTCAAGGTAACAGTATGGCTTCCGTGCAACCACACCAAGGTAGTCACTGTCCTTAGGACCGCCAAAAACTTCACAACGACCAAATGCAAGAAAGGTTCTCTGTAGCAACTGAAACTGCTCAGCTGTTTCATTCCTGAAAATGTTCTTCCCTGCTCCCCATCCTGGTGCTCTCTCCTAAGTGGCCTTCCTAGGAACTCCTCCATCTATGGTTCTGCCCTTCCCCAAGGTTGCCACTAGCTGGAGTCAGGGTTGGCTTCTTTTACCGGATACGTTCCCCTTGGGTAATCTCGTCTGTTCCTGTGATTTCAATCATTAATGTGAGATGGAGGATTTCCAAATGGATATATCCAGTGTTTCTCCTAAGTCAGGCCCAAATTTTCTTTTCTTTTTTTTTTTATTGGTGTTCAATTTACTAACATACAGAATAACCCCCAGTGCCCGTCACCCATTCACTCCCACCCCCCGCCCTCCTCCCCTTCTACCACCCCTAGTTCGTTTCCCAGAGTTAGCAGTCTTTACGTTCTGTCTCCCTTTCTGATATTTCCCACACATTTCTTCTCCCTTCCCTTATATTCCCTTTCACTATTATTTATATTCCCCAAATGAATGAGAACATATAATGTTTGTCCTTCTCCAACTAACTTACTTCACTCAGCATAATACCCTCCAGTTCCATCCACGTTGAAGCAAATGGTGGGTATTTGTCATTTCTAATAGCTGAGTAATATTCCATTGTATACATAAACCACATCTTCTTTATCCATTCATCTTTCGTTGGACACCGAGGCTCCTTCCACAGTTTGGCTATCGTAGGCCCAAATTTTCAAAAATGTTCTGAACTTAACCATGTTCAATGCAGAATTTTTTATATTATCTCCATCTCCAGCCCAAATTTGCTTCCTTATCTATTTTCTCTACCTTGCTAAAAGACTCCTTGATCTCCCCGTCATGCAGACCAGACACTTGGGGGAGTCATCCTAGACTTTTCCCTCATTCCCACAACAAATGATCACGAGTTCGGGGCTCCTAACTTTGTGACAGCCTTTAAGTCTGACCCACCTTCTCCTTTTTCACAGATACAGCCCTAGTTCGGCCTCTTATATCATTTCTTCTCAACACATCTTCAAAAGCCTCCCAAAACACCTCCTCCGTTGGACCACTCATTCATCTTTCACAAGTCTGAGAAGGAGATTTTCTTAAGGCTCTGATCTAATCATATCTTAATGCTCAGAAAGAATTCTTTTTTAATTAATTAATTAATTAATTAATTTATGATAGTCACACACACACACACACAGAGAGAGGCAGAGACATAGGCAGAGGGAGAAGCAGGCTCCATGCACCAGGAGCCTGACGTGGGATTCGATCCCGGGTCTCCAGGATCGTGCCCTGGGCCAAAGGCAGGCGCCAAACCACTGTGCCACCCAGGGATCCCGCTCAGAAAGAATTCTAATTCCACATATGAGAAAGGTCATATGATATTCGTCTTTTTCTCTGCATAGTTCACATTGCTTATGCCCTTGAGGTCCATTCAAGTTGTCACAAAGGGCAAACTTTCATTCATTCTGATATTTGTAGCTGCCTCCTACAGGACACCTCTTAGTCACTTGGCTCTGAAGGTCAAGGAAGCTTGTGCTCTTGATCCCATGAAACTCTTATAACAAAGAACACCCAGAAAGGAGCTCATAGCCCTGTCTGGGGTCTGATTTTTAAAACTGTAACCAGGAGACACCCCTCTAAGATCTAGGTCTGGTGGCTGGTATGGCTTACTCTTGTGGGTCCCCTAGGACTGTAACCAATGGAGAAAGAGTTCTTCAATAGCAACCATCCCCCAGGGCATAGCTAGAGAAAACAGAGTCAGGAGCTCAGTCTTCCTGTAAAGGAGGCATGTTAGCTAATCGTTGTGACTGCAGCTTGAGGGGCAGGCTTCTAATTAAAAATGCATCTTGGGGCGGACTATAATCCTTTTCAGAGAATTTAGAGGACATATTCTATCATCGTCTTTAACCCTCTGGTGTGCTTCACAGTGCCAATATATCCTGGAAGGAAGATTTCTACACACCTGGTCCCTGGTTTATGCAGCTGCCACAGGGGATACCCCTTGATTGCCTGTCACTGGTAGCCTGGGGGGCTTGTATTCCTGAGTTCCACAGGACTATGGTAATTGGAAGGACAGTTTTTAGCAGGCTACCACCCCAAAGGCACTGCACAGACAGCATACTCGGGCAAATTCCCAGTCTTTCTGAGCAGGAGGCCTCTTTTCTTGTCCTAGATCTTTGGCCTGAGGGGTAGGTCTTAGGTCTGACACACATCTAGTGGTCAATAGAGCTGCTAAAAAGGAACGCAGGGTGTTGAATGACCTACAGTATTCATTCATGAATGAATGAATGAACATAGTAAGAATGTCACAAGAAGATGGAAAATATAGGAAACTATGGAATAGAAGACACAGAGCTGAATAATACAAAACTGAGCTGAAAAATACACTAGAGGGTTTCAACAGAAAATTATAGATAAGGCAGAAGATCAATTAACTTGAAGATAAGACAGGGAGCTCACCTAATCAGAACAGCAAAGGAGAAGGAATGAAAAAAAAAAGTGAAGATAGCCTTATAAACTTGTGGATAGCATAAAATGGACTAACATTTGCATCATAGGGCTTCCCAAAGTAAAAAGAGAGAAAGGGACAGAAATCTTATTTGAAAAAATAATGGCTGAAATACTAAATTCCCTAACCAGGAGAAAAAAAACAGACATCCAGATCTAGGAAGCACAGAGGGTTTCAAATTAGGGGATCCCAAAGAAATAAACACCAAGACACATAATAATTAAAATGTTAAATTTAAAGACAAGAAGAAACCATTAAAAGTACCAAGAAAAAAATAATTCGTTACATACAATAGAACACACCCCTCTCCCTGCGCCCCCCCCCCCCCCGCCATAAGAGTATCAGGTATTTTTCAGCAGAAACTTTGCAGACCAGAGGGAGTAACACAATACATTCGAACGGCTGAAAGAGAAAACCTTCTGACCGACACTAGTCTACTTGGCAAAGTTATCATTCAGAAGTGAAGGAGAGAGACTTTTCTAAACAAGCAAAAGCTAAAGGACTTTCTCACCATTAATACAGCCTTACAAAGGATGTTAAAGAAAAAAAAAAAGCAGAAACAACCCAAGAGATGCTAAAGAGATTTCTTTCAATTGAAAAGAAAGGGTGCTAATTAGTGTTTAGAACACATATGAAGAATAGTTCTCACTGGAAAGGTGCATATGTGGTAAAAGACAAATAATAAAAATAACTGATTACAATTAAGTAAGGGATACACAAAAGAAAAACATGTAAAATGTGACATCAGGAACATAAAACATGGGGGGAAATAATGTTGAGCTTTACAATGGGATCAAACTTAAGTTGTTATCAACTTAAATAGACTGTTATAGAAGTTGCTTCACGATAGCCATAAAGGAAAAACCTATAGGAAATATGCAAAAGATGAAAAGAAAGAAATACAAGCATACCACTAAAATAAATCAAAGCACAAAGGAAGAGAGCAAGAAAGGAAGAAAGGAAGAGATCAAGACTATACAAACAGCCAGAAAACAATTAATAAAATAGCACTAAGCCTATAATACATAATCAATAACTAGTCAAAATGTAAATAGACTCAATTCCCCAATCAAAAGACAGAGTGGCGAAATGGATTAAAGAACAAAATCTACCAGGGCACCTGGGTAGCAAAGTCAGTTAAGCATCTGATTTTTGGTTTAAGCTCAGGTCATGATCTCAGGGATGTGGGATTGAACCCCAAGTCAGGTTACATGCTTGGCACAGAAACTGCTTGAGATTCTCCCTCTCCCTCTGCCCCTCCTGCTCACGCTTGTTTGCTCTTTCTCTAAAATAGGTGAATAAATCTTTAAAAAATAAAATAAAAATTAAGACCTATCTGTATGCTGCTTACAAGAGACTCACTTTATATGTAAGGACACAGAGAGACTAGAAGTGAAGAGGTAGGAAAAGATATTTTGTGCAAATGAAAACCAAAAGAAACGTGGAGGAGTAGCTATACTTATATGGACAAGACAGACTTTAATAAGAGACAAAGATGGGCATCATATAGTGATAAAGGAGCCAATTCAACAAAACATATAACATTTGTAAATATGCACCCAACATAGGAGCACCTAGATATATAAAGCAAATACTAACAGACCTAAGCAGAGAAACAGCAATACAATAATAGCTGGAGACTCTAATTTCGCACTTATGTCAATGCATAGATTATCCAGACAGAAAATCGATATGGAAACACTGGCCATACAGTAGACCAGATACTTAAAAATATTCCATCTAAAAGCATCAGAATACACATTCTTTTCAAGTGTAGGATACTGAACAACAACGGGACAAAGAAGAAATCAAAAGAGAAATAAAAAAAAAAATCTTGAGACAAATGAAAATGTAACATACCAAAACTTACGGAATGCAGTTCTAAGGCGAAAGTTTATAACAATGCCTACCTCTAAAAACAAGGACATTTTCAAAAAGCAGCCCAACTTTACACCTAAAGGAACTTGAGAAAGAAGAATAAATAAGCCCAAAGTTAGAGAAAGGAAGGAAATAAAGATCAGGGAAGAAATAAAATACAAACTAAAAATACAATGGAAAAGATCGATGAAAGAGCTGGTTCTTTGAAAAGATAAACAAACTCGACAAACCTAGACCTAGACTCACCAACTAAAAGAGAAAAACTCAGAATGAAAGAGGAGATGGAATACTGGATACCACAAAAATACAAAGTATCAAAGAGATTCCTATAAACAATGATGTGCTACACAAACCGGACAACTTGAAAGAAATAGATAAATTCCTAGAGGCATACAACACCCCAACACTGAATGATGGTGAAATAGAAAATCTAAACAGACCAATGATGAGGAAGAAGATGGAATCAATCATCAAAAACCTCCTAACAAACAGAAGTCCAAGATCAGAAGGCTTCATTGCTAAATTCTACCAAACATTCAAAGAATGAATACCAATCCTCTCAAAGTCTTTTAAAAAATAGAGGAGGTGGCTCAGTATTTTATCATGCTCACATCATTGTTCCAGTGAGGCAAGTGTGGGAGAAAAGGAATGACTAAAGGATAGCCAGTCTTATTCCTCAATGTGGATGCACAAGACACACAAAATCCTAACAGGAATTGGGAAAAGGAGAAATGGAAGATTTAAATAATTCTGAATCCAAATAGCCAAGAAAAATAAAGGTATTTCAGAGATCCCAATAACCATCTCAAGTTACCATACAATGTTTTACGACGTGGTAGCTGGAGGACAGGCGTGCTACTTAAAGCAGTGCTTTCCAACACTGGCTGCATATTAGAATCATTATTAGAATCATTATGGAGCAGCTAAAAGCACGCAGATGCCTACATGCAGAGAATCAGAAAGTCTGCTGTGAGGCTGGGGAGTCAGAGCCCACTCAAGGGAGGTTTAGAAATACTTCCCAGGTGGTTCTAATATATGGCCAGTACAGAGAAGCACTTTGCTGAGATACAAGAACCTAGGCATTCCTGGCTAAGTGCTGGTGCCAGGGGAAGGGATGCAGGTAAGCTTTCAGCAAAGCAAATGGGCTCAATTTAGCATTTATGAAAGCTAAAGAACTTATCACCCTCTGCCGCTAGCTCACTAGGAGTGTAGGAAGCTGCACACCCCCACCCCCTCACTGCAGGCAACCTTTGGTGTGCCAGGACATCTTTAAGTCTAAGAGCATAAGTGATTCCTAATAGGCAGCCACTAAAACTATTGAAAATGGGGAGTCAGTCAAGTGGCCTGACTGCCAATGTGTGGCTTCGCTCAGTGAAGTCTGATGAAGCTACACGACAAAGATGAGTTGAACGAGAATAGCCAACTCATCTGTAATAAGAAAAGCATTTACATTTGTGGAACGCCCTTACCTTTAGAAAGCACATTTAATCACTGGCCAACATGGACATCTATTACAGCCAAGGCACTATGGGACACACATCTAAATAAGACGGGGTCCAACCCTCAAGGAACGAGGAATGGAGGGGAGAGCACAAGATCTATACCCAACTAGCTGTGATAGACTGGAAGCCCCGAGGCCAACTGACAATGAAACAAAATAGTTCAGAATTTGGTGTGTGGGCTGCAGAGCAGGGAGCCATGAAAGACTTTTCAAATGGCACCACCAAGGTTAGGGTTTCTGATGACAGGGATTAAAGAGCAAGTTTTGAAATAAATTAAATAAATTTGGTTTGGAGACCACAACAATAGTGTAACATAGGCCTTTCCAATTTATAAAATTAACTCTCTGCAGCTCCAGTCACAGGTAGTCAAGTACCAACATCCTTATCTTACCAAAAGGGGACAAAATAAGGAAACTGAGGCAAAACAAGGTCAACTGACTTGCTTAGTTAGACACGGTAGGCACTCCATAATTACATCAGAGGGGAGACTTTTTTTTTTTTTCTAAGCGCAGTTGCCTGTTTGACAGAGGAATAAGTCAGTTGCAGTGACAGGTTCAGCATCCTTACCTCGCTCAGCTGTGTCTTCAGTTCCTGTACTTTTCTGTATTCTGGAGTGTCAAGCACCACTTGGTATCTGTCTCACATCTTCCTCGCCTTATCAGTGTACAGGTAGTTAGACCTAAAGAAAAAAAAGAAAACAGAAGCACAAGTTAATCAGTCATTGAAAGAATTATATTGAGGCTGGTGACGTGGTAATGGAAGCTGTGCCAGGGTAGCTATGTGTCATGAAGATGTGCACTCGCCCAGAACTTGCGCACGTGCCAGCAGCGGACCGTGTCAGGAATGTCACACAGGAAGCAGCCCAGTCCCGAGGATCTGCAAGTCCTCCTTATATTAAATCTGTGTGGCAGAAACAGAAATAAAGCTGGCCAGGATTAAATGCAAACCAGGAACCAATAAGAGTAGTGAGACCTTCATGTTGATACAGGTTTCATTTTGGTTGAACACGTCCACCCTATACTCTTAGTTGGCTTGCACTCAAATGAATCACAGGTTTTTAAATTTAATCCTGAGCTAAGGAAAATATTGCTATTTGTTGTTCTTATACTGATGGGAGGAAAGCATGGATTGAATGGAGTGGCCTTTCAGGAGATGGAAACATTTAAGGAGAAACAAACATGGGAGGAGGAAGTTGCTAATGAGTATGGGCGTGGGGATGAGCAGGAGAAGGATACTACATGGGACCCAGGACGAGACGAGGTAGGGTGAGGGGCCGGTCATGGTTCAGTGTTGAATTCAGAGTGGTGGCCAGCAATGCTTGTAATTCCTAAACGTTCTTCCTACTACTGTTTCCGTGGTTGGAGAAATGCGGGGTCCCGCTTCCACACAATTTCACCTCCAAGCTGTATACCCAGTGTAGAAGGACTCAATGCAGCAGGCAGTTCAAAGATCACCAGTTGGCTTACATGTACACAGCCCCTTGGTATGAGCTTTTCTGAAAGACCCAGACGAGATGCTTACGTCACTGGTGATGTCTCCCACGTAGCGGCAACGGATCACTTGGGGTGTGTAAGGCAGTGAGATCACGTGGCCTTGCATCTTGAAGAAGTCTGATTTGTAGATCAACTGAAAAAATGGCCCAAAACACACACATCAGAGACCACATGGCTGACATTCCTCCTGGGGTGCCACAGCCTGCCCTCTCTCTTAAGAAAATACTCACCTCACTGACAGCCTCTTGTGTCTTCTTGACTTGGCGGATTTCAGGTGTATCAGGAGTTGTGTGAATCTTGTCTTTCAGTCTGTGGTACAATTGTCCATACACGTGGATGGAACTGGAGAGTATGATGCTGAGTGAAATAAGTCAATCAGGGAGGACAAACATTTTATGGTCTCATTCATTTGGGGAATATAAAAAATAGTGAAAGGGAATAAAGGGGAAAGGAGAAAAAAATGAGTGGGACATATCAGAAAGGGAGACAGAACATGAGGGACTCCGAACTCTGGGAAACGAACAAGGGGTGGTGGAAAGGGAGGTGGGTGGGGGGTGGGGGTGACTGGGTGACAGGCATTGAGGGGGGCCCTTGATGGGATGAGCACTGGGTGTTATGCTCTATGTTGGCAAATTGAACTCCAAAAAAAAAAAAAAACTGTCGATACTATCTCTACACTGGAAGCAAAACCACTGCAGGTATTTAGTGTGGGAAGATGAGGGCAACTGTTGACTAATCAATAATCAAATATTCTACACAAAGAGCCATTAGAGGAGCAATTAAGGATCAAGGAAGTGTCTGACAGGAAAAAAGAGGAAATGGTACTTATTTTAGTTAGGTGAAGAATTCTGAGCATAAAGTCTTCCACATTCTATCAGATGGTTGGATATGGTCAGATATACAGGCCAACCATGTATATAGAAAACCAGGGTCACGAATTAGACTAAAATGCAAATTCATTAGTAATTGTTTCATAACGAATCTCAAAAAAGGAATTAATTTACATCATAATCTGTGAATTGGGATTGACAATGGCATTGCCAAATACAAAAAGACGTCACCGATGGATACAAACACCAAAATGGTAACAAAAAGGACCCTCTCATTCCTTGATGATACAGAGATTTCTAACTAACATATAGTACAAAGCCGTGGCCTCTGAAACTCAATACCCCCCCCCCCCCGCAGAATCAACATTCACTGTACCTCACTGGTAACATTGTTCACCCTCTGGACATGGACAAATGGGATTTCTTTAGGGCCAAGTGTGTATCTGTGTGCCTTGATGTGTTCCCACTCTTCTCTGTATTTGTACTGGGAAGGCAGAGTCAGAACGAGTTCGCTGCTGGGTCACAAAGAGTAGCTGTACATTCCTCACACAGGAAGGAGCTGCTGCTTACATTTGAAAATCACTCTCCATGGATTAAGTACAAGAAAAAGTCAGGGACAAAATGTCACCAGTAAACAGGACCTTGGCAATTATTTTCTTGGCTATATAAGCCAGGTGCAGAGAGGAATAAAATTCAGTGTTGCCTAGAAAAACCTGCTGGCAGGCAGCTATGAAAATAAAAGGGAAACCGTGTGTTTTTATGTTTTTTAAAAATTTTTTCTTGGTGTTAAATTTGCCAACATAGAGAATAACACCCAGCGCTCATCCCATCAAGTGCCCCCGTCAGTGCCTGTCACGCAGTCACCGCCAACCACCGCCCACCACCCCTAGTTCGTTTCCCAGAGTTAGGAGTCTCTCATGTTCTGTCTCCCTCCCTGATATTTCCCACTCGTTTTTTCTCCTTTCCCCTTTATTCCCTTTGACTATTTTTTATATTTCCCAAATGAATTAGACCATAGGATGTTTGTCCTCCTCCGACTGACTTATTTCACTCAGCATAATATCGTCCAGTTCCATCCACGTTGAAGCAAATGGTGGGTATTTGTCATTTCTAATGGCTGAGGAATATTTCATTGTATACATAGACCACATCTTCTTTATCCATCCATCTTTCGATGGACACCGAGGCTCCTTCCACAGGTTGGCTATTGTCGACATTGCTGCTATAAACATTGGGGTGCAGGCATCCCAGCATTTCACTGCTTCTGTATCTTTGGGGTCAATCCCCAGCAGTGCAATTGCTGGGTCGTAGGGAAGATCTGTTTTTCACTCTTTGAGGAACCCCACACAGTTTTCCAGAGTGGCTGCACCAGTTCACATTCCCACCAAGAGTTCAGGAGGGTTCCCCCTTTCTCCACATCCTATGATTTGTAGTCTCCTGCCTTGTTAATTTTCGCCATTCTCACTGGTGTGAGGTGGTATCTCATTGTGGTTTTGATTTGTATTTCCCTGATGGCAAGTGATGCAGAGCATTTTCTCATGTGCATGTTGGCCATGTCTATGTATTCCTCTGTGAGATTTCTGTTCCTGTCTTTTGCCCATTTCATGATTGGATTGGTTGTTTCTTTGCTGTTGAGTTTAAGAAGTTCTTTATAGATCTTGGAAACTAGCCCTTTATCTGATATGTCATTTGCAAATATCTTCTCCCATTCTGTAGGTTGTCTTTTAGTTTTGTTGACTGTATCCTTTGCTGTGCAAAAGCTTCTTACCTTGATGAAGTCCCAATAGTTCACTTTTGCTTTTGTTTCTCTTGCCTTCGTGGATGTATCTTGCAAGAAGTCACAGTGGGCGAACTCAAAAATGGTGTTGCCCATGTTCTCCAGGGTTTTGATGGAATCTTGTCTCACATTTAGATCTTTCATCTGTTTTGAGTTTATCTTTGTGTATGGTGCAAGAGAGTGGTCTAGTTTTGTTCTTCTGCATGTGGATGTCCAATTTTCCCAGCAGCATTTATTGAAGAGACTGTCTTTTTTTCCAGTGGATAGTCTTTCCTACTTTGTCGAATATTAGTTGACCATAAAGTTGAGGGTCCACTTCTGGATTCTCTATTCTTTTCCATTGATCTATGTGACTGCTTTTGTGCCAGGACCACACTGACTTGATGACCACAGCTTTGTAGTACAACCTGGAATCTGGCATTGTGATGCCCCCAGCTATGGCTTTCTTTTTTAATATTCTCCTGGCTATTAGGGGTCTTTTCTGATGCAACACAAATCTGAAAATAATTTGTTCTAACTCTCTGAAGAAAGTCCATGGTATTTTGCTGGGATTGCATTAAACATGAAAATTGCCCTGGGTAACGTTGACATTTTCACATTATTAATACTTCCAATCCGTGAGCATGGAATATTTTTCTATCTCGTTGTGTCTTCCTCAAATTATTTTAGAAGTGGTCTGTAGTTTTTAGGGTGTGGATCCTTTATCTCTTTGGTTAGGTTTATTCCTAGGTATCTTATGCTTTTGGGTGCAATTGTAAATGGGATTGACTCCTTAATTTCTCTTTCTTCAGTCTCATCGTTAGCGTGTAGAAATGCCACTGACTTCTGGGCATTGATTGTGTATTCTGCCATGCTCCCAAATTGATGTATGAGTTCTAGCAATCTTGGGGTGGAGTCTCTTGGGTTTTCTGTGTAGAGTATCATGTCATCAGCAAAGAGGGAACGTTTGACTTCTTCTTTGCCAATTTGAATGCCTTTTATTTCTTTCTGTTGTCTGATTGCTGAGGCTAGGACTTCTAAGACTATGTCAAATAGCAGTGGTGAGAGTGGACATCCCTGTCTTCTTCCTGATCTAAGGGGAAAGGCTCCATGTGCTTCCCCATTGAGAATGATATGTGCTGTGGGCTTTTCGTAGATGCCTTTTAAGATGTTGAGGAATATTCCCTCTATCCCCACAATCTGAAGAGTTTTGATCGGGAATGGATGCTGTATTTTGTCAAATGCTTTCTCTGAATCTATTGAGAGGATCATATGGTTCTTGTTTTTTGTCTTTCTGATATGATGAATCACATTGTTTTATGAGTGTTGAACCAGCCTTGCGTCCGGGGATACTTCCCTCTTGGTAATGGTGAATAATCTCCTTAATGTACTGTTGGATCCTATTAGCTAGTATCTTTTTTTTTTTTTTTTTTTAGAAAGTTTGTTTGTTTTTTTTAATTTTTTAAAAATATTTATTTATTTATGATAGTCACAGAGAGAGAAAGAGAGAGAGGCAGAGACACAGGCAGAGGGAGAAGCAGGCTCCATGCACTGGGAGCCCGACGTGGGATTCGATCCCGGGTCTCCAGGATCGCGCCCTGGGCCAAAGGCAGGCACCAAACCCCTGCGCCACCCAGGGATCCCTATTAGCTAGTATCTTGTTGCGAATTTTTGCGTCCATGTTCATCAGGAGTATGGGTCTATAACTCTCCGTTTCGGTGGGGTCTTTGTCTTGTTTTGGAATTAAGGTGATGCTGGCCTCGTAGAACGAGCTTGGATGTATTTCATTTCTATCTTTCTGAACAGCTTTAGTAGAATAGGTATGGGGTTTTTTTTTTTTTTTTTTTGGTTTCTTCTTTAAACGTTGGAATAAATTCCCCAGGGAAGCCATCTGGCCCTGGACTTTTGTGTCTTGGGAGGTTTTTGATGACTGCTTCAATTTCCTCCCTGGCCTGTTCAGTTTTTCTATTTCTTCCAGTTCCAGTTTTGGTAGTTTGCGGCTTTCCAGAAATGCGTCCATTTCTTATAGATTGCTGAATTTATTGGCGTATAGCTTCTCATGTTTTTAAAATTGTTTGTATTTCCTTGGTGTTTGTAGTGATCTCTCCTTTCTCATTCATGATATTATTAATATGAGTCTTCTCGCTCTTCTTTTAATAGGGCTGGCTAATGGTTTATCTATCTTACTAATTCTTCAAAAGAACCAACTCCTGGTTTTGTTAATCTGTTCCATAGTTCTTCTGATATCTATTTCATTGAGTTCTGCTCGAATGTTAATTTGTCAAATCTCTTCTTCTGCTGGGTGTAGGATCTATTTGCTCTTTTTCATCTAGCTCCTTTAGGTGTAAGGTTAACTTCTGTATTTGAGTTCTTTCCAATTTGTGGATGGCTGCTTGCATTGAGATATATTTCCCCCAAGGACTGCTTTTGCTGTATCCCAAAGATTTTGAATGGTTTTATCTTCATTCTCATTAGTTTCCATGAATCTTTTTAATTCTTCCTTAATTACCTGGCTCACCCTTTCATCTTTTATCAGGATGGTCCTTAACCTCAACGTGTTTGAAGTACTTCCAAACTTCTTGTTGTGATTTAGTTCTAATTTCAAGGTATCATCCTCTGAGAATAAGCAGGGGATGATCCCAATCTTTTGGTATCGGTTCAGATCTGAGTTGTGATCCAGTATGTGGTCTATTCTGGAGAAAGTTCCATGTGCACTTGAGAAGAATGTGTATTCAGTTGCATTTGGATGTAAAGTTATGTAGTTATCTGTGAAATCCGTTTGGTCCAGTCTATCATTTCGAGCTCTCGTTTCTTTGACATGTACTTAGAAGACCTATTTAGTGTAGAAAGCGCTAGATTGAAGTCACCAAGTATAAGTGTATTATGATCTAATTATGTCTTAACTTTGGTTATTAATTGATTGATATATTTAGCAGCTCCCACATTCGGGGCATATATATTGAGGATTGTTAAGTCTTCTTCTTGGATAGATCCTTTAAGTATGATACAGTGTCCCTCTTCATCTCTCACTACAGTCTTTGGGATAAATTTCAGTTTATCTGATATAAGGATGGCTACCCCTGCTTTCTTGTGAGGACCATATGATTGGTACGTGGTTCTCCAACCTTTTATTTTCAGGCTGTAGGTGTCCTTCTGTCTAAAATGAGTCTCTTGTAGACAGCAGATAGATGGGTCCTGCTTTTTTATCCAGTCTGAAACCCTGGGCCTCTGTATGGGGTCGTTAAGCCCATTCACGTTCAGTTACTATTGAAAGATATGAATTTAGTGTCATCATGATACCTATTCAGTCCCTGTTTTTGTGGATTGTTCCATTGGACTTCCTCTCCAAGAGGAATTTTAAGAGTCCCCCTTAAAATTTCTTGGAGAGCTGGTTTCCTGGTCACATATTCTTTCAGTTCCTGCCTATCTTGGAAGCTGTTTATCTCTCCTATTGTGAATGAGAGCCTTGGATAAAGTATTCTTGGCTGCATGTTCTTCTCATGTAGGACCCTGAATATATCCTGCCAACCCTTTCTGGCCTGCCTGGGTCTCTGTGGAGAGGTCTGCTGTTAATCTAATATTCATCCCCATAAAAGTTAGAGATTTCTTATCTCTTGCTGCTTTAAGGATCTTCTATTTATCTTTGGAATTTGCAAGCTTCACTATTAAATGTCGAGGTGTTGAGCGGTGTTTATTCATTTTAGGTGGGGGAAGGCCTGTGTTTTTAGTCCCAGCACAGCTTGGAAGTTAGGACCTGCAGGGAAGAGAGGAGCAACTATTTTTGAGGCCAACAAGTGGCTTTCCAGATGGATTTACCAGAAAAAAAAAGACATATTAGGTGGTTGGATCTGCAAGTGTCTGATTTGGATACTGTAGGTTTGGGTCTTTGGTTTTGTGTACTGGCTGGCCGGCAAGCTTGGGTCCCAAGACTCCGAAGGCAGCAGAAGAGGGCTGCAGGCTGTGTGCAGCGCCCCCGGGCTCTGCCCTGCATGGGGCTCCCTAGCATCCCCAGCATCCCTGCAGGGTGGTGGGAGCCACTGGGCTAGGAAGCCCCAGATAGCAGGAGCCCCTTCACCCCCAGCTTTCTGCTCAGTGTGCAGAGGGCATGTGGTGGGGCCAGTATCGGAGCCAGCTAGCCCACAAGCAGTCCTGTCTGCCCAAGGGACGCACACAACATCCTGTCCCCAGGCAGCTGCAGCCGCCCATGGGGTGCCTGGGGTCACAGGGATGCTCCTACGCTTCTTGAAGCAAAGGCGCCGTGATGACCACACTCAGCGGGGGCCTCCACACACCCCCCCGGCCCCCAGGGGCCCAGGTCAGCGCCCCTCCCCTGGCAGGCCGTGGTGCGGGGAGGCACCTACATAGGTGATCTGGTAGTGCTTTTCCCTGGAATGCTGGAAGGCGGCTGTGTCACCAGGGAGCCGGTATCCTGTGCGCTGGTCACGTCGGCCGGCACCTGGGTACAGGTCCTGCGGAGGGCGAGGGGTCAGGCTGCGCCGGGGCCCATCGAGTCATGCGCATCGCACGCGGCCCATGCCAGGCTTTCGGTCGGGATGCAGCGTGTTCTTGTTTACCAGGCCGATGTCATGAGGAGTCAGAGGAGTTCAAAGGGCCAGGTAACTAATGCATCATCCTTGACCCCCTGCTTCGAAACCGACAGGTGCCTGCGTGCTCCACTGCCCAGGCCTTGGGCTCAGGTCACATCTCTGAGCCCATCAGTCTCCCTGCTCGACCCCCACCCTCCTCGCTAATGCTCCCTCGCTTCCACTCTGTCGAGTAAATAAACCAAATCTTTAAGAGAGAGAGACAGAGAGTGAGAGAGATGCCTGGGGGTGCTCAGGGTGTGACGTTGGGTCATGGGATTGAGTCCCCAACGGGTTCCCGCAGGGAGCCTGCTTCTCCCTCTGCCTGTGTCTCTGCCTCTCTCTGTCTCTCTCATGAATAAATAAAACCTTAAAAAAGAGAGTGAGCGAGTGAACGATGAGTGAAGGGGCCCATAGGAAATAATTCTTCTATGTTTTGAATGTATGCCCAATTACCTGCATGGAATCGAGCAAGAAAACGGGAGCAGTAGAGAGAACAGGCAGTCAGTGCCGCCTGTGTCGTGAACCCTTAGGTGGCATTCACATCATCACAGTCCCGGAGACAGTCATAATGATAAGGCACATCCCTGGAACCCCATTCCTCCAATAAACACAGTGTCAGGCCATGAAGAGGTCACGATTCCCCAATCCCTGGCAGATGGGGGAAAGGAGTTTCTGACCATGATCCTAAATAGCCTGTCTTTGGGGGGGAGATCCAGGAGTAGGAATAGTATCAGAGACATCAAAGAGCAAATGTTTTTCAATATTCAGTACAGGAGAGTGACATCAAAGAGGGAAACCAATGTTGCCTGAGCAGGTAACACCCAAAAGGGATATTAAGTACGTGAGTGGAATCCAGGTCTTTCTCTTCTGAATTCCAACAGTAATTTCTAGCCCTTTCTCTTACTACTAGTAGTCCCTTATGATTATGTGTCTTCTCTTTGTCATCTTGGTTTTAAGTTGTTTGAGAAAGGTTGGCTTTCTTTCTCCCTCGTATCTTGTAGATGTAAATGCAATGTTGCTCTAAGAATGCCCATTGCTTGCGTGGTGTAAGAATCCCACCAACCAGGAGGGAAGACAGACTGTGTACTGTTTGGGTTTTTTCTTTGTTTTTTAACTCAGGTGAATGGAATAGCATTGACAACTGAGAAGGTCAGGCTGAGATAAAGCACAAGCCAAGGAGGTTTCTGCAAAAGCCAGTGGCCTGGCCCTCGGAGGCCGCCCCTTAGACTTCTGCTGCCCCCTGCACTGGGTTCTCACTGCTCACCTCACTCTGGAGCTTGTGTGCATGAAGGGCCCATCCAGTTCCATGGTTTTCATAGTTGCAGCCACCTTGCCTCTGACGCTATCCATGTAGTCATGGTGGTAGATGGCCTGTGTCAGATAGAAGAGGGGTCAGCTGATTCTGATCACAGCAGCATCATTGGAAAGAAGCAAAGTAAATGGAAACCTAAGTCTCTCTTAAAGGAAGGAAGGAAGGAAGGAAGGAAGGAAGGAAGGGAGGGAGGGAGGGAGGGGAAGGGGAAGGGGAAGGGGAAGGGGAAGGGGAAGGGGAAGGGGAAGGGGAAGGGAAGTAGGTAGGTAGGTTTCCCTTTGCCTCAACAACTGATCCATCATTGTCTTGTCCACAGGCTCGCAAGTGGGCATGTGGACCCCACAGCATGAGAGAAGCAGAGGACATGGCTCAGCAAAGGGAGGGAACAGCGGCTATGGTACGGCTCTAAGTTTCAAAACAATGGGTTTTTACATTCTAACTCGCTGGTGGGATTTGATATTTACTTACTAATTTGCGGGCTTAGTTAAAAGAAAATAAAAGAGCAGCCGTGTGCTGGCTCTGCCCCCCAAGTCAGAGAGTGGATGTGGCATGGGGCCGAGGCTTGGGCACCGGGCCTTCCCAGACCACGGACGAGGGGCCCCACGAAACCCACACCGCTCACTGCACGGCCTGCCCCCTCCTCACCCTGCCATGACCAGCTCTAATTTTCCAGAGGGCTGACCAGCAAGATACAACTGCTGCTCTTGACACGAGGCCTCAAAAAACAACTTTTAAAGCAAAAAACTCTAAAACACTGAGTATTCCATAGAATTATAGCATTTCTACCTCCACCTTGGGAACTGATTGAACACACCAGGTTTTAGGAAATATGAGCAGAACCATAAGTACTATCTAGGACACTAACTCTGGTCTCCCAGTTAGCAAAAGCCACTTACTTTTTCTTTTCTTTTTTTTTTTTTTTGCCACTTCTGTTTGAGTGGTGGCCCCATTTATTACTGTCCACACGACTTCCCCACGGGGACTTACATCACTCAGTTGTTTCCCACTTTTCACAGCCTGCACATAGACTTGTGTGTCTGTGACCAACTTGTAGCCATTCCTGGTCTTCTGTGTGTGAGATTTGTACTTGATCTGCCAAGAGGAATAAAAGAAGCCTGTGGTAGACCGTTTACGGTTCTAGAAATTGCTGCTTTCATGGAGGGTTTGGTTGCTTTTAACTCATGACATTTACTTTCATTAGCACATATTCAATCGACCAGGAGGCATTTGAATTTTAGGACAATCTGCATAATCGATGCTTATAGTCCTATGGAGCTTCTAGAGCCTTCTAGCAGGCTTGACAACTGCTCTTCTAGGAACATTTACGCATTTTTACTGAAACCTTTATTACAGTGTTAATTTGCTTAGCAAATTCTCTCTTTATAAATAGGTCCTGTCTATAGCGTCACAAACACCTCACAAGTGAGATTTCCCTAATAGGAGAATCATGTGCTTGATAGATCTGAAATAGTCCAAATGTAGAGAGAGGTTCCAGGGAAGGACAACAGGACAGCTCGACCGTGTTGTTGAATAGAGAGCTACGCGCATTCCAAGAAACAGCCGTTCCCTGCTCCTTAGCATTCTTCTCCAGATCAGCCATCCTCAACACCATTTAAGACATAGCTGGTCTGTGACAATGTACATAACTCCCCCTTTGACTTAGACTACGTAGAAAAGGAAATACACTTTAAAAAAAAAACCATAAGATAGGGCAAACTCACATGGTTACATAGAACATAAGCATGCTTGGCATGAAGAATTTCAGGAATGTCCGAGATGTAGCATCCAATGCCCTTTAGCCAGCTGAGGTCATCCTTGTATACAATCTAAAGATTGCGGTGGATAGAGGGAATTAGAAAAAAGAAACTGACCGTAACTCAAACACCAAAAACACAGACACCCAGTGGGCCTGGGAGGACTTTATCGAATGACATTCGAAAGGTGTTATGCAATGAGGCTGTGGGTGCCGTGAAAACACTGGCACACAGAGCCCTGCTTCCAGGGACAGACCCATGGGTACAGAGGACAGCAACGCTGGAAGAAGGCCAGGGTACATGCAGGTGGGTCTGCTTCCCCTCAGGATGGGCATGTGGAGCCAGCACGGGGGACCTTCACAAGCAGTGGGCTTACGTTGCTGTAGATCTGATCTGTGACTTTCCTGATGTGGCTGTTGACTTGCAAGTCAGGGTGGCAAATCCACTCACAGAGGTGTAGGCAGTAATCAATCTCACTGCCTTTCTTCTGAGATTCCTTAGCAGTAACCATCTCCACCATGTCAGGCACGATGTGGATTCTCATCTTGTTCTTTTCATAAACTGATTTATATAGGCGCTGGGAAGATAAAATAACATGCCAATTATGTAGGAAATTGTGCAAGGTCTCAAGGCAATCTGGTTCTTAAATCCTTCTTATACACCAGAGAAGTCGAGGTAAAGAATGTATGGCAATCAGGTGGGATCTGGTAAATATTAAATTAATTCCGTATACTGTCTAACAAAGTCTTTTACTAAATACGCATCTCTAGGCCAGAAGGCATTGAAAAATTTTATTGGACCACTAGCATTTAAACGAATGGAATAGAATTGAAAAGATCAGAGTGTATTGCCTTTAGTTTGGCAGTACATAGTCTTCTGTCATATGTCAGAAGGAAGTCACATAAACGTCAGCTGTGTGTGTGTGTGTGTGTGTGTGTGTGTGTGTACTTGATACAACATTCTCACTGGTAAAAAACAGGGTTTGAGAAATACTGATCTAAAATGCTATGTAAGGGACGCCTGGGTGGCTCAGCAGTTGAGCATCTGCCTTCGGCTCAGGGTGTGATCCTGGGATCTGGGATCGAGTCCCACATCGGGCTCCTTGTGGGGAGTCTGCTTCTCCTTCTGCCTGTGTCTCTGTCTCTCATGAATAAATAAAATCTTTAAAAAATAAAATAAAATAAAATGCTATGTAAAAGGTTCACAATTAAGAGGTAAAAGTCTCTAAAGGAGGTTAACTTCTGAAAGAGAACTAGCTTCTTAGGACTGCAATGAAGGTTATAGGTAATTTTACAATAAAAGGCTTTACTTAAGAACATTCTGGGCATAAAGGGTTGAAGTTCATAAACTTTTTTTAAATATATTTTTTATTTATTTATGATAGTCATACAGAGAGAGAGAGAGAGGCAGAGACACAGGCAGAGGGAGAAGCAGGCTCCATGCACCGGGAGCCCGACGTGGGATTCGATCCCGGGTCTCCAGGATCGCGCCCTGGGCCAAAGGCAGGCGCCAAACCGCTGCGCCACCCAGGGATCCCCGAAGTTCATAAACCTTAATACGATATCTAGATAGCTCATTGTAATTTTAGATTTTCTTTTACAATATACACAAACATATAATATATAAAACACATGTGGATGGAACTGGAGGGGATTATGCTGAGTGGAATAAGTCAATCAGAGAAGGACAAACATTATATGGTCTCATTCATTTGGGAAATATAAATAATAGTGAAAGGGAATTAAAGGGAAGGGAGAAGAAATGGGTAGGAAATATCAGAAAGGGAGATAGAGCATGAAGACTCCTAACACTGGGGGTGGTGGAAGGGGAGGAGGGCGGGGGGTGGGGGTGAATGGGTGGCGGGCACTGAGGGGGGCACTTGACAGGATAACCACTGGGTGCTATTCTGTATGTTGGCAAATTGAACACCAATAAAAAATAAATTCATTAATAAATAAATAAAACACATGAATCAGTAGAAAAATTCTAGGAGCGGAGAACTGGGGAAGGTAGAGGGTGGGTGAGAGGCCATCACAATGCACTTGACTTACATTGCTAGCCAGATGCTTCTGGTTCTTAGCATGCATCAGGGACATGGTACTGGTAGGCAGGATGTAGCTGGTGGCTTCACTCCATCCCAAGCTTCCTTGTACAGGTTCTACAGGGGTTATAAACCATTTTGTGAGTACAGAAAATGCACTCTGGTTGGATCTTTAGAAGGGGATTTTTCCTGTATCTTTTTTCAGACACTGCTTAACAACCCCTGATCTTCATACTCAGCAGGACCCAAGTCCCCCTCAGTAAATAATGGGTTTAATGCTGTGACCATAATTTTATGGTCCATTATTCTGTTCTCTTCCATAGTAATTATTTCAGTTTGGCAGTTATCATGGAGCACTGCATCTTGACAACAGTGGTGAATGTATGAATATGCATTTGTACAGCTATAGTACTGTAGGCCACAAAGAGTGACATTTTACTGTATGGAAACGAAAACAAAGTTTTTGACGCTGTGTTCCTTTGCTCTAGGTCTAGGAATTCCTGAAGGGTGAAAACCACTAACTTAAAATCTATTTATCCTATCTTACATTTTTGTAGCTAGTGGGAGCTCAAGAAAGATTTCCACTCCTAGGTATTTATTTACTCAAGAAAACAAAAATTACATATGCACAAAAACCTATACTCAAATGTATATAGCAGCTTTATTCATAATTGTCACAAACTAGATACAATCCAGGTGTCCTTGGACTGTGAATGAATAAATTGTGGTATATTCATACAATGGAATATCACACTCTGCAATAAATCCAATAAACTACTGGTTTTTACAGCAATGTGTAGAGTACACATGTGGATTTTACTAAGACAAAGAAACAGACCTGACGGCTGCAGACTTCATAATCCCATTTGCAGGACATTCTGGAAAAGGTTTTTCAAAGTTTGTTTCTTTAAAAATAGGTCCAGAAAATGCTTCTATGGGTCTCAAAGAAGGAAAAGGAAGAGGGTAATTTTGAGGTGATAGATTTTCTGTGGCTTCACTGGGGTGAATACATGACTTTGCATTTGTTGAAAGCCATAGTCCAGAGGCACCTGGGTGGCTCAGTGGGTTAAGCATCTGCCTTCAGCTCAGGTCAAGATGATCTTGGAGAACGCTGCTCAGAGGGAAGTCTGCTTCTCCCTCTTCCTCTGCCCCTCTTCCTGCTCATGCTCTCTCTCTCTCTCTCAAATCAATAAAATCTTGTTTTAAAAAACATCCTGTAGTACTATATACTACAAAGAGTGATTTACTGTGTGTAAATTAAAACAGAATCAAGCTGAATGGGGAAGAGGACGCCAATGGAATAGAAATCATAACAAATAAACCTAACTGTGTTACAAATGCATAACAAGACTATGCTGAAGGAAGTGAGTTAGAAAACAATTTAGTTTATTTTTGAAAATGGTATTTTGACTCATTAAGCTATAGACAAAAATAACCAAATAAGATACTGTAGTTACTACATTTGTTTCTCACAGGAATATGGGTTAGCAATTCTCAAAACTATGTGCCGATAAAAGTTGAACAAATAGGAGCGCCTGGGGGGCTCAGGGGTGAGTGTCTGGCTTCAGCCCAGGGCGTGACCCTGGGGTCCTGGGATCGAGTCCCGCATTGAGCTCTCCTCAAGAAGCCTGCTTCTCCCTCTGCCTGTGTCTCTGCCTCTCTCTGTCTCATGAATAAATAAATACAACCTTTAAAAAAGTTGAACAAATAAGCAAACATGTCATAGGTAATGAGGGCCAGGCTTTCTAGGAAAAAAAAAAGCCACAAGTTGGAAAAATAAAAGATAGAAGTCTAAAGTCTGTAGTGTTGAATGATATAGGAAGCATCAATAGGAACTCATGGTTCAAAGCACACATATAATTAGACAAATATAGAAATAAATACTGATATGTATGCATATAGAGGTTAGTATCCATAATATATTTCTAAGCTCTGTCCATAGAAGGGTCCCAGCAGCAGTGAGCACGCCTAGTGCTGAGATTTTTGCCTTTGAAATGCCAATCCTTAATATATAAATCAGGGCTCCTTGGAGAGGGGGTATCTGGAGCAGGTAAATACAAGATGAACATCTTGTGGTGCCAGAATGTAAGGAAGCACTCAAAAACAATGACAGAGTATGTTAAGTTCTTATAGGAGCCACCCTGAAAGGCACCCAATGGGGAAAGGTGAAATGATTTGAGCAACAAAATAAATAGCAGTATTAGACTACATCACGTAGAAGAAATTAAATATCCATGAGTTCAGATATAATTACTTACTGATACAAGTAAAAAAAAAAAAACCCAAATGGTAGGAAGAAAGAGTGGTTTCTTACCGAAGAATTCCAATTGATAAATGTAGGAGGGATGAAAAAAAAAAACAGAAAATCACCAATAGGCATATTTTATACTAAAAGTTGTTTCAGGCAAGACCCATCAATAGATGGTAAAATACATGAGAGAACATTTGAAGAGAAACAGGCTATCTGCAGTCCCAAAATATCTCCCTCCATGATATGTATTAACAACAAAGGGAAAAATCACGACATTACAGTAGAGAAGCTCAGCAGCCAGCCACCTAACCAAGTCACCACGTTCAACATCACCAGTTACCGGCATCACGTCCCACCTGCCATGATGCCGGAGAGAAGCTTTTGTGTTAAACTCGCCAAAAATGGACTGTCTTGATCTAATCATAAGAAGACATCATATAAAACCAAATGGAGGGGCATTCCACAAAATAACCGGAAAGTATTCCTCAAAAGTGTTACAATCAGAAAAAGACAAGGGAAAACTGAGAAATGATCAGATTGAAGAAAGCTAATGAGTCATATGAATTAAATGCAAAATGGGATGACAGGCTGGCGCCTGACATAGAAAAGCACATTAGTGGAAAAACCCTGGTGAAATCTGGATGAAGTCTGTAAGTTACACTGCAACAAGGTTAATTTAGTTTCCATGATTGTATTACAGACAAAACTATGCTGGAATTCTCTGGACTCTTTCTGCAAGTTTTCTGGAAACCTAAAAGAGTTTCAAAATAAAGTTTTAAAAAGTTTGTTGAATTAACCAATTCAGAGGAGACAAAAAAAAAGTGTCTTTGTAGGCTGTACGCCCCTTGTCCCTGGAGAAGCCAGGGAAGGACAAGTCCAGGGTGAGGTTGGCCTAGTTTCAACAGTGCTCACCTGCAATAAGGAAGGAGCTTCCAAATCTGTGCCAATGCACAGCATGGTGTGATATTCCACTTCGGGCTCAATGAATTGTCACTAGGACTACTGAGGAGATAAAATAGGAAACTGGAAGTGCCTGAAAAAACCTGGGCGGTAAGGTGCTTATCCCAACTATTCCGTTATTGTCTCCAGGGAAGAAGAGAAAAATAACTCACTCTGCTGTAAAGATTCTTCAGGTTCTTGGTTCTGTCATAATCCACTGTTTCTAGGACTGTTGTATCTTTGTCCTTAATCTGATGATAATTTTCTTTACATTTCACCTACACACAAAAAAGATGGGTTATTCTTTTCTGCTGTTCAAAAATACAGAAGGACAGGAATGGCTTGTGTCGGGAGAGAAGTCCAAGAAGACGCACCTCACTGGCATTAATGCCACTTTGAAGAGCAGTCACCTAAAGTGGTGTATCTGTGACCAGGTTCTAATTCTGCAGATTTTCTTTACCTGCTGCCATGTACCCGTATCTGTAAAGAAAAACCAGGCACCGGAAATGGTAAAATACACGTCTGCCATCAGCATGAGCAGTTTGTGCCAACTTAGATGAGCCTTTACTTCATTCTGGGTTCCTGCTTTAATACTAACAGAGACACAGTCGTTCTGTGTTCCTGCCAACTTTGTAGGGTTGTCAAAACCTGGCTCTTTGCCAGATCCTCTTCACCATTTTGTTGCCTTTTCCATGCATGCACCCCCATCCCTGAGTGCCTCAACCGTCCGTGAACCTGCCCTAGGAGAGCTAAACCATATCCTGGGGACATTTTCCAAATATCTACTTTTTTACTTCAGAACTTACCTCCCAAAGGTCAAAGCATGCATTTGCATTCTACTCTCTGCAGGCTAACCTAAGCAACTTCTGTATAGATGCTTGAGGGTGGTTCACTCTGAAACACCTCACGGGAAACGTTCTGGGTAAACCTCAAATGCTTAAACCCCTGGAGAGACCAAAACCGAGAAGGTCCCACACCAGAGCAGGTCACCAGGAGAGGCTGTATCAGGCAGGGGCCTCTGGTTTCTGTGGCTCACGTACTGTTAGAGCAGCTTTCTCTAACCCGGGCACAGGGCTGGCCTGGTTGTCACCCCACTGAAAGCACCACGATTTCACTGATCCACAGAGAGCCAGTCCTTCTGGGAAGATCTCACCTGACTCTGGAGATCACAGGATTTCTTGGCCTGGAGGATCTGAGGCATATCCCAAATGTAGCATCCCATGCCTTTCAGCCGATTCAAGTCATCCTTATACACGTTCTGCAGGAAAGAAGGGATGATGAGAGGTGACAGGTACTAACTGAATTTACAATCGGGCATTTTGATAATTTCCCATCAGCCATTGGCTGTGCTGAGTGCTTAGCAGTCATAGGGTGGGCCCCGCACCAGCTGGAGGGCTTTCCCGCTCTGACCTAAAGAAGCCTAGGAGGAGAGGAAGAGCTAAAGTTTTGTCTGCAGTAAAAAACAGGTTAAATATTTAACACAGGGGTCACATGGTTCAGAGGGGATTCTCACACCAAAAAGTGGTTATGCGTGCCACTGTGCTTTAAAAAGCAGTACAATTTATGAATACGGGGACAAGTGGAGCATAGGGGGCCAAGACACGGTTGAGTGAAGGTGTAACTAAGTCAAGCTGCAGAAAGGGCATCGTATATTGCTCAGGATGTCCTGCATGCTGTGGGCCCGAATTACGCCGGGTTCTTCTGGGAGAGACATCCACTGGTGGAAGTAGTGTTGGTACTCTAGGTCACGGAGGATGTACTGACAGTGTTTGGCCAGCACGTGATTCATCATATCGATGGGGATGTGCACATTTGCTTTGGTATCCGCATAATCTCTTCTGTAGTTCAATTAAGCCCCCTTTTTTTAAAGACAAAAAGAAGGATTAAAATGTTAATTATTCAGATCCATCTCTCTCGGGGTCTTATCCCTAGTATAGATCAGTACCTTTAGGATGAACAAAGGCTAAAGAAGATACTTTTTAAATAGATTCTTCATTCCCAATGTCCCTTCCTTTCAAAACACAGGGGTAAGTAGTCACCTTGTTGCTTTCTCCTTTTTCCAAACACAGGTACTTCACTGTGGGTTTGGAAGTGCAGAAGGGAAGGAAAGGGAGGAAAGCCCATAGTTACCAATGGTAACTGGCAGGGGTGGGGATGAATCTCAGGGAAGGAATGACTCCTTCCTCACCACCCCATGCCTCTCTCAACCGAAGAACGGTTCACAAACAGACCCCCTAATAGCACCCTCCAGGGTACAAATCCTCCGTCACAGTGAGCTTTGCTTTGCTTACTGCACTCCTCGTCTTTTGGAAATCCAGGCACTGGACCACACCAGGGAACTCACTGATTTCTTTTCCAGCCAGGTAGTGGCCCTTCTGCTTCTCATATGTCTCTTTGTATTTAAGCTGTGAAGTAGGCACAACTTAGTTGAGAATCTCTGGGATTTTTGGACCAGCTCCCCAGAGAAGACTCTTAAATGCACGGAGGAAAAACCACCACTGACCTCGCTGTTCACATAGTTGGCATGCTTAGCTCCCACGATGGGAATGTAGCGCCTATGCAAGGTGCAGCCGTAAGCGTTGGTCCCTTCTCAAGCCCCTTTGTACAGTATCTGGAACAAAGGAATATGTGTCAGCAAGTTTGCAGTCAACTTCCTTCAGGTATTGCTAAAAAGAAAATGGTAAAACCAAGGTAAAATATTTATGTTTAAAGGCCAAGAGCCCTTACTGCGTCTACCTAAGAGTATGGGAGAATCTTCTATCTTACTGCAGATTGAATCTACAAACACCAGGGTGTTCTAGGACATCTATAACAGAGAATAACTGTATTTAAAGTTATGGTAAAAGTGGAAATACATTTTCACATAGGTAGAGAATCACCAAAGACTGCTTCCCATTGGGCATACACACAGACACAGGGCACGCGCGCACACACACACACATCATCCTTAAATCAGCTGAATTAAATTAGTCTTCCGTCTGTTGGCTGGAGATATTTATACATGACTGCCAGAGAGGGACTGGCCTTTCCTCTCTTTTCCCTGTTAGTGGGTGTTCAGTCCTCTGCGCACCTACAGCTGGTATAGCACCTGCTACCTTATTATCTATTTGCCTGTCCATCTCCCTCATTGGCATGGGCTCCTGAGGGGCTTCTCTTACTGAGTGTTAGCCCCGTAGCACTTCCTCCAATGCCTGGCCCATTACTGGAGCTCAAAAAGAAAAATACCAGCTGAATAAATGCTACTTCTAATAAACAACAGCAGTTATTTCTAAGAAGATTAAATGCAATGATAGGTCTTTTAAGTTCAGTTGTTCACAAAATCAGCCAAGAAGATGAATTAAGAGCTTAAAATTAAGAACTGAGTTGTAAATCAAATAAAATAGAACTTACAGTACTGTAGAGTTTTCTCATGTCTTTGGAGTGGGTGATATATGGTGTATCTGGAGAAAATAGATACTTGCCCTTCAATACTTTATTAAATGTTTCTTTATGTTTTACCTAACAAGAGAAAACAAGACAAAACCAATCCACATCTTTGGTCAATATAAATGCATATTTAAAGTTTCATAGTTTCGGGGCAGCCCGGGTGGCTCAGCGGTTTAGTGCCACCTTCAGGCCAGGGCATGATCCTGGAGACCCGGGATCGAGTCCGGCATCGGGCTCCCTGCGTGGAGCCTGCTTCTCCCTCTGCCTGTGTCTCTGCCTCTCTCTGTGTATCTCTCATGAATAAATAAAATCTTTAAAAAAAATAAAAAAATAAAGTTTCATAGTTTCTACCCAAAAAGATAATAACCAGTCTACATTTGGAGATTTAAAACAAACTAATTGGTTAGATTTCAGTTCATTTTGCCTAATACAATAATTTGGACAAGAATATGGATGCTTTTTAAAAGAAGAAATGGGTAGGAAATATCAGAAAGGGAGACAGAACATGAAAGACTCCTAACTCTGGGAAACAAACTAGGGGTGGTGGAAGGGGAGGAGGGCAGGGGTTGGGGGTGACTGGGTGACAGGTACTGAGGTGGGCACTTGATGGGATGAGCAATGGGTGTTATTCTGTATGTTGGCAAGTTGAACACCAATAAAAAATAAATTTATTATTTAAAAAAATAAAAAAAATAAAACCTGCATTCTCACTCTGAAAAAAAAATGTTCGTACAGTACATCTCTTACTAGGGACTTTAAAGACATGCCCACCAGAGATGATCTTCTAGTTTCCTGCCCCACTGTCCATTTTCTTACAAGCAGTTACCTGGAGGTGAGCAAATGCAGTCAATGACACACAATGAACTCCCCAGTCCATGCACACATCACTATACACAAAGAAAACTTACATCACTTTGACTGACTGAGTTAATCTTCACCAAAACAATCTCTGGAGGATCCACCACACTTGTGAAGTTAGGACAGTTGTCGAGATCAGCCTTCTTGTATTTTATCTGCAAGGAAACAGAGATGATTAAGACTGGTCTCCTTCCAGTGGGTACCTGCCCCCACATGACAGGCAAGGCGGCCAGGCATTAGGTAAGAACAGGGTTTGTGTACCTGATTCACCATTTCCTGGTTCTTCGTAACCCTCACGTAGTCCACAGAGTCCACGGGTATCCAGACAATGCCACAGAGCCACTCCAGGTCAGCCTTGTAGACATCCTGAGAGCAGGAAGAGAGATACAACGCAGGCATAAATGACTCAGGCACAGGATTCCAGACTGTTGGTCTGAAGCAACTTTTTCAGGAGCTTTTTAAGGATTTCCCTCTAGTGACTGTCATCTCTTGATGCAATCATGATTTCACCTGTTCACCAGAGAGGTATCCTGTGAGCCTATTATTATGAGCAAAGTACTGTACTAGGTGCTTTCAGAGATAAGTACAAAGGAATCTGGTGTGAAGAGAAGTCCTTTATAAGTGGAGAGTGTAACAGCAAGAACACTCAAGGGCTATGGGAGCTACGGGCAGGGAGCCATTGTATCTAGCATTGAGTCCAAGGAAGGGTTTTACCAGGGAGGGTGGGTTTTTAGAAGGATTTATATTTAATTACTTGGTACGTGGGAAATTTAGACTAACTACACAAAGGAAGTGATACAACTAAATGCTCCTGTATGGTAGAGTAGGGGACACATGCCCCTGGCCAGGCCTAGCTCTCCCCCTCCCCACCCCACATCAACCACAATGGAGCTGCTGATCTGGTTAAATGTCCATGACCATCGTTCTGCTGCAGCAACAGGGAGGTGGCAAGTTCAAGCTCACCACCTGGTGGCAGGCAGCCTCTGATTTCCTGTTTCCAAAGTGGTAATGAGAAGACCAGGTGGGTTAGCTCCAGGGTATGTCTGAGCATCAGGTCGATGCATGGAGTTTCTGTTCCTTAGGAACTGCTGGTGGCAGCTACACGTCTGGGCTCAGGCCTCACTGCAAGGTGGCCTAGGTCATGTATTCTCTTCCCTACCCTCACCCAAAGCTCTGTGCAAGCAGATTCTGGGCCCTCAGGTAGTTTATCAGGATTTTGTTTCTCTTTTGCTTTGATTCTTTGCAAGCAAGTCCTACATCAACACCTGAAGAAGAGACGCTTGGCAAAGGGCATACCCAGGTCTTTGCCTACACTAACTACAACCCCCATTTACTCTCCATTCTCACCCCAAGCCATTTATTATTTTAAATCAGCTGATAATCTCCCAGGCCAATGTGAGATGTTGGTGATGTCAAAGATGATGCAAAAACAAAAAAAACAACCAATGAAAAAAATTGGCTTTGAACGATACTCGGAAATAAGTCGTCAAAAAGGCAAAGCTGTCAATCACTGCTCCTGGTCTTTCTCTACAAAAGATTCAGCCTCAGTTCCCTTCTGGGAACAAATTCAGTATTTATGGCTCAAAGTTTCAAAGCCCGGTGCTTCCAAAGTACTGCCTGTAACTCTCTGAGTACACCATACATTCCTAGGTCATTAAGAAACAAAAATTACTTACATTGCTCTGTAGGTCAGAGGCCTTCCTTGCCTGGATAATGTCATTTTGGTCAGGATGACACATCCACTGGTGCAGGTAATTACGGTAATCAATATCACTGACGAGGTCCTGCCCATGCTTGGCAGCCAACACCGACACCATATCAGCGGCTATATATTGATCTTGGCCTTTGTTTTATGGTAGTCCTCTCTGTATAGTCTGTCATTCTGAATCTGGCCTGTGCGCTCAAACCAAACCAGTTTAGGATCATCTCTCATCGTCGAACACCAACATAATGACCTCTTTGTTTTACATGTTCAGCTTTGTAGTTCAGCTGGTGGGAGAAAAAAAAATAGAGATTCCATCGGTTGTGACAAGCTCTCAAGGAAAAGGGGAGCTTGAAACATCAGCACACACAGCCCCTCAGCCTTTTGTCACCTGCCTCCCCGAGAATAAAGAACAAAAAGCACTGACATAATAAATATGAAGAAATACCGATTTAAAAGTAGGAAAAATACATTCGTTTTCTAATTCTGCCTATGTTTTATTGGAAAGCTTAGAGATTTTAAGGAAGTGAGGGAATAGAAGAGAGTAAACACTCAGACCATAGCTTTTAAAGAAGCCAACAAAACAAACACTCTCAAAGCCCAGAGAGGACCAGAAGGGTAGAGGACTCCAAACATCCCCAGGCCTCCTAGCTCCAGGAGCCCCCAGCGTGCGCTCCTAGAAGGATAAATGACCTCGCTCTGAATGTCACCAGAGTGATGGGCGTGAACAAATGGTACGCGTCTGGAGGCAAAATGTAACCCGTAGCCCGTAGCTTTTTGTTTCTCCCAGCCTTCCTTGTAGAGATAGTAAAAGACAGAGAGCCACAACAGAGCTTAACCTAAGGAGTCAGAAGGGCACTGGTCATGTGCATACATCTCCCCACCGTTACATTCCGGTCCTCGGTTCCCCCTCCCCCGCCCAGGAGTATCAGGCATCTGGCTGAAACCCATACCTGGTCCAGCATCTGGGCTGTCTCCTGGGCAGTGTGCAGCAAGGGGGTCTCGGTGAGGGTGTACTGTGATTTGGCATCATTCCAATCTTTCTGGTATTTACTCTGGAATTGAGAAGCCAGAGGTTTAACATACTTGATATTAAGAAATCATAATGTTGCTCGGGAAAATGCTAGCATCATCTCATGATTACAGTCTGTGTCTCAGACAATGACTGCACGCTGAGCTAAAGTAGGTGAAAATCGGGATCCCTGGGTGGCGCAGCGGTTTGGCGCCTGCCTTTGGCTCGGGGCACGATCCTGGAGGCCTGGGATCGAATCCCACGTCGGGCTCCCTGCATGGAGCCTGCTTCTCCCTCTGCCTGTGTATCTGCCTCTCTGTCTCTCTCTGTGTAACTATCACGAATAAATAAATAAAATCTTTAAAAAAAATAAAGTAGGTGAAATTCTTTGGAAATGACATTTCATGATCGGGTAATTTTAGAATGACAGGTACTCACATCATTTAGGATCTCACCGCTTTGTTTTGCAGTCTCGTAATCAGCTCTATCATCCACGGGAGTAAAGTTGAGAGTTTCTATTTTTGGGCGGTATTTTTTCTATTGGAAAGAAAATATCTTTCCTCTCAGGCAGGACAAAGACACACTAGATTTAAGGGTCTTTCTCTACTAGAAGCACAGAGAGCCATATCTGAACGGCACCCTTCGAGACAATTTGACCTTTTTCTTACCATTTTATTTTATTTTATTTTATTTTTTAATTTTTTATTGGTGTTCAATTTACTAACATACAGAATAACCCCCAGTGCCCGTCACCCATTCACTCCCACCCCGCGCCCTTCTCCCCTTCTACCACCCCTAGTTCGTTTCCCAGAGTTAGCAGTCTTTACGTTCTGTCTCCCTTTCTGATATTTCCCACACATTTCTTCTCCCTTCCCTTATATTCCCTTTCACTAGTATTTATATTCCCCAAATGAATGAGAACATATAATGTTTGTCCTTCTCCGACTGACTTACTTCACTCAGCATAATACCCTCCAGTTCCATCCACGTTGAAGCAAATGGTGGGTATTTGTCATTTCTAATAGCTGAGTAATATTCCATTGTATACATAAACCACATCTTCTTTATCCATTCATCTTTTGTTGGACACCGAGGCTCCTTCTACAGTTTGGCTATCGTGGCCATTGCTGCTATAAACATCGGGGTGCAGGTGTCCCGGCGTTTCACTGCATCTGTATCTTTGGGGTAAATCCCCAATAGTGCAATTGCTGGGTCGTAGGGCAGGTCTATTTTTAACTCTTTGAGGAACCTCCACACAGCTTTCCAGAGTGGCAGCACCAGTTCACATTCCCACCAACAGTGTAAGAGGGTTCCCTTTTCTCCGCATCCCCTCCAACATTTGTTGTTTCCTGCCTTGTTAATTTGCCCCATTCTCACCGGTGTGAGGTGGTATCTCATTGTGGTTTTGATTTGTATTTCCCTGATGGCAAGTGATGCAGAGCATTTTCTCATGTGCATGTTGGCCATGTCTATGTCTTCCTCTGTGAGATTTCTGTTCATGTCTTTTGCCCATTTCATGATTGGATTGTTTGTTTCTTTGGTGTTGAGTTTAAGAAGTTCTTTATAGATCTTGGAAACTAGCCCTTTATCTGATATGTCATTTGCAAATATCTTCTCCCATTCTGTAGGTTGTCTTTGAGTTTTGTTGACTGTATCCTTTGCTGTGCAAAAGCTTCTTATCTTGATGAAGTCCCAATAGTTCATTTTTGCTTTTGTTTCTTTTGCCTTCGTGGATGTATCTTGCAAGAAGTTACTATGGCCGAGTTCAAAAAGGGTGTTGCCTGTGTTCTTCTCTAGGATTTTGATGGAATCATGTCTCACATTTAGATCTCTCATCCATTTTGAGTTTATCCTTGTGTATGGTGAAAGAGAGTGGTCTAGTTTCATTCTTCTGCATGTGGATGTCCAATTTTCCCAGCACCATTTATTGAAGAGACTGTCTTTCTTCCAGTGGATAGTCTTTCCTCCTTTATCGAATATTAGTTGCCCATAAAGTTCAGGGTCCACTTCTGGATTCTCTATTCTGTTCCACTGATCTATGTGTCTGTTTTTGTGCCAGTACCACACTGTCTTGATGACTACAGCTTTGTAGTACAACCTGAAATCTGGCATTGTGATGCCCCCAGATATGGTTTTCTTTTTTAAAATTCCCCTGGCTATTCGGGGTCTTTTCTGATTCCACACAAATCTTAAAATAATTTGTTCTCTCTGAAGAAAGTCCATGGTATTTTGATAGGGATTGCATTAAACGTGTATATTGCCCTGGGTAACATTGACATTTTCACAATATTAATTCTGCCAATCCATGAGCATGGAATGTTTTTCCATCTCTTTGTGTCTTCCTCAATTTCTTTCAGAAGTGTTCTATAGTTTTGAGGGTATAGATCCTTTACATCTTTGGTTAGGTTTATTCCTAGGTATCTTATGCTTTTGGGTGCAATTGTAAATGGGATTGACTCCTTAATTTCTCTTTCTTCAGTCTCACTGTTAGTGTATAGAAATGCCACTGATTTCTGGGCATTGATTTTGTATCCTGCCACGCTACCGAATTGCTGTATGAGTTCTAGCAATCTTGGGGTGGAGACTTTTGGGTTTTCTATGTAGAGTATCATGTCATCGGCGAAGAGGGAGAGTTTGACTTCTTCTTTGCCAATTTGAATGCCTTTAATGTCTTTTTGTTGTCTGATTGCTGAGGCTAGGACTTCCAGTACTATGTTGAACAGCAGTGGTGAGAGTGGACATCCCTGTCTTGTTCCTGATCTTAGGGGAAAGGCTCCCAGTGCTTCCCCATTGAGAATGATATTTGCTGTGGGCTTTTCCTAGATGGCTTTTAAGATGTCGAGGAATGTTCCCTCTATCCCTACACTCTGAAGAGTTTTGATCAGGAATGGATGCTGTATTTTGTCAAATGCTTTCTCTGCATCCAATGAGAGGATCATATGGTTCTTGGTTTTTCTCTTGCTGTTATGATGAATCACATTGATTGTTTTACGGGTGTTGAACCAGCCTTGTGTCCCAGGGATAAATCCTACTTGGTCATGGTGAATAATTTTTTTAATGTACTGTTGGATCCTATTGGCCAGTATCTTGTTGAGAATTTTTGCATCCATGTTCATCAGGGATATTGGTCTGTAATTCTCCTTTTTGGTGGGGTCTTTGTCTGGTTTTGGAATTAAGGTGATGCTGGCCTCATAGAACGAATTTGGAAGTACTCCATCTCTTTCTATCTTTCCAAACAGCTTTAGGAGAATAGGTATGGTTTCTTCTTTAAACGTTTGATAAAATTCCCCTGGGAAGCCATCTGGCCTGGACTCTTGTGTCTTGGGAGGTTTTTGATGACTGCTTCAATTTCCTCCCTGGTTATTGGCCTGTTCAGGTTTTCTATTTCTTCCTGTTCCAGTTTTGGTAGTTTGTGGCTTTCCAGGAATGCGTCCATTTCTTCTAGATTGCCTAATTTATTGGCGTATAGCTGTTCATAATATGTTTTTAAAATCGTTTGTATTTCCTTGGTGTTGGTAGTGATCTCTCCTTTCTCATTCATGATTTTATTAATTTGAGTCTTCTCTCTCTTCTTTTTAATAAGGCTGGCTAATGGTTTATCTATCTTGTTAATTCTTTCAGAGAACCAACTCCTGGTTTTGTTGATCTGTTCCACAGTTCTTCTGGTCTCGATTTCGTTGAGTTCTGCTCGAATCTTTATTAACTCCCTTCTTCTCTTGGGTGTAGGATCTATTTGCTGTTTTTTCTCTAGCTCCTTTATGTGTAAGGTTAGCTTTTGTATTTGAGTTCTTTCCAGTTTTTGAATGGATGCTTGTATTGCGATGTATTTCCCCCTTAGGACTGCTTTTGCTGCATCCCAAAGATTTTGAACGGTTGTATCTTCATTCTCATTAGTTTCCATGAATCTTTTTAATTCTTCCTTAATTTCCTGGTTGACCCTTTTATCATTTAGCAGGATGGTCCTTAACCGGAGGTTTTCTTTCTTCACTCATGAAGCATCAGGTTAATTTCAGGTCACTTATATTCTTTCCACGGCCTAAACCCTCCTTTCTTCCTAGGCTTCCTAGGCTTTCTTCCTACACTTCCTAGGGAAGTGTAGCCCCATCCCATTACCCTCCAAGGCCACCCAGGCTACAGAGCAGATCTTTGTGCTGTGACAGAGATTTTCTAGACCCGTGCTGTCTGATGTGAAAGCCATGAGACACATGTGACAACAGACCACTTGAAATGTGGCTCATGGGACTAACTCAATTTTTAGTTTTATTTAATTTCAATTAATTTCAATTAATAGCTACATGTAGCTACATGCTACATTTTTGGAAAGTACAAAACTAGAATCTATAGAAGTCAGAGACAGGAAACATTCATTCGTAATCTCACCAAGCTATGAAATCCACTCCTATGATGCTATTATGGCGTTGGCAAGAAAACTGAGAAATATAATATGTCCCTTTTTAAGGAACAGTGAATATTTGCAATTATTGGCCAATCTCACTTTTTTATAAAGATATTTATTTATTTATTTATTTATTCATTCATTCATTCATGAGAGAGAGAGAGAGAGAGAGAGAGAGAGAGGCGCAGAAGCAGGCTCCATGCCAGGAGCCCGACACGGGACTCAATCCCAGGACTCCAGGATCACGCCCTGGGCCAAAGGCAGTTGCCAAACCGCTGAGCCACCCAGGGATCCCCTCACTTTTGAAGCTGGATGTAAAAGTCCTAAACAATGAAACACTGACAAATCGTTCTCTTAAAAAGATGATCATGTATGATTGATACCAGGAATGCAAGAAGGGTTAATGTCATTAATTATTTAACTGTGTCAATGGCGACAGGAAAATCAAGTAAGGGATAGGAAGAAAATTCCTGAACCTGATATTTAGTAGTGGTGTTCTATATACACTGCCTTTAAAGTCAAATAAGAGCCACCATTCACATCCTGCACACCTGATGCACCCTGCACGTCCAATTCAGGGAGTGTCACTGATCCAGGGCCCACCCTGTTGCCCACAAGAATCCCTGGCAGCCTGGAGCAAGGGCCACACCTCACATGTGTTGCTCTGCACCAAGGACTGCGTGCAACAGACTAGCTCCTGGGAGACACTTTGGTTTGAGGACTTGCCAAGGACTTTGCTGAACCTGCTTGAGAGTGCCTGGTGGATCTGGCACACTTCCACCTCACCTTGCCTCCCTAATTGCCTCATCGCCTATGTCCATCTGTAGCTCTCCAAGCCTTCCTTGGCTCCTTCCTCATTTTCCTTCATAGACAACTCCCCTAGTAAAATCCTTGCACATTTTCCTATCTTAGCATCTGGTTCCTGTGGGGCCTGGACTAACTCAGATGTCATATCGCTGCTTCTATTCAACACTGTACTGGACATCCTGTCACACTTTTACAAGGAAAAAGGTTGTATGAGAACAGGAAAAGAAGAAACAAAAGTGCTAATAAATGTAGATCATATGACTCTTTACACAGGAAATCCAAGACAATCCTAGACAAACCTACAGAATAATAGAGTTCAGCCAGGTTGTGTCACATAAGATTGACATATAGACATCAGTGGTGCTAGTATGTATCAGTAACAACCATTTGAAAAATGTAATCGTCATGATTATAAGGTCCCAATCACAAGTGTACTAGATGGTCCTTAATAAAAGCAACAACAACAACAACAACAACAAAATAAATAAATAAATAAATAAAAGCAACAAATGTTTCTCAAGATGTCTTTAAAAGATTTCAAAATTTTGGACCAGAGTATATATAACGTGACAATCACTTAAATTGACTTTTAACTTTCTTATAAGTTCTAGATAATAACAACCATAACGCACAGATTGTTAAGACAGCAAAAGGACACTGCTGGGGGGCTGCATGGTGGTGCAATCAGTTGAGCGTCCACTCTTGGTTTCTCCCAGGGGTTGTGGGATTGAGCCCTGCAGAGGGCTCCAGGCTCTGCGCTCTGCATATAGTTTGCTTGAGACCCTCTTTCCCTCTTCTTCTGCCCCTCCCCACCACCCTCTTGGGCTCTCATAAATAAATAAATAAATAAGTAAGTAAGTAAGTAAATAAATAAATAAATAAATAAATAAAGTAATTAAAAAAGTACACTGTTGGGAGAAATAAAATTTTTTTTGGGGGGGGAGAAATAATTAAATAAAATCTCCTGTCAGGGGATCCCTGGGTGGCTCAGCGGTTTAGCACCTGCCTTTGGCCCAGTGCGGGATCCTGGAGTCCCGGGATCGAGTCCCATGTCAGGCTCCCAGCATGGAGCCTGCTTCTCCCTCCTCCTGTGTCTCTGCCTCTCTCTCTCTCTCTGTCTATCATAAATAAATAACTCTTTAAAAAAAATCTCCTGTCAACCCAGTACAACCCCTTCACAAAATGTAGACAAGAATGAAAGTTTTGTTATTAAGCATTAAACCAGACCATGATGCCTATCACAGGCATTCAGCTAAAGAAATTGGAATGATAAAGAAATCTCACCCTTTTAGATAGCTAGGCAGAAACAATCCATTACATACATACAACTGTCTTAGTCCAAAGGAAAAATTAAAACTTGGAGCCAAGTGCTTGGACAAAACTTCCACAGAGTTAGGGAGACAGAACCCCACACTCCTCTGTGTTCACCTTTCACAGAGGTGGCTCCAGAAAGACACACCTAGAATGCAAAACTGGCAAAAGGCTTGTTCAGCTTTTTAAAAGATTACATATGTGTGAAAAGAACAAAGAAGATTAGGATCACAAATTTTCTTTTTTTTTTTTTTAATTTTTATTTTATTTATGATAGTCACACAGAGAGAGAGAGAAGCAGAGACATAGGCAGAGGGAGAAGCAGGCTCCATGCACCGGGAGCCCGACGTGGGATTCGATCCTGGGTCTCCAGGATCACGCCCCAGGCCAAAGGCAGGCGCTAAACCGCTGCGCCACCCAGGGATCCTGGATCACAAATTTTCAAAAGGAAATGCTGGAAAGAAAAGCAGGGGAAGAAAGTGTTCTTTCCCTTTTGGCACGAGGGACACATCAAAGTTCTTGAGACTAAAGCAAAGTTATTTGTTTTGTATATTTTTTAATTGGAGTTCAATTTGCCAACATATAGTATAACATCCAGTGCTCATCCCGTCAAGCGCCCCCCTCTGTGCCCATCACCCAGTCCCCCCGCCCCTTCCACTACCCCTTGTTTGTTTCCCAGAGTTAGGTGTCTCTCATGTGCTGTCACCCTCTATGATATTTCCCACTCATTTTCTCTCCTTTCCCCTATAATCCCTTTCACTATTTTTTATATTTCCCGAATGAATGAAACCATATAACGTTTGTCCTTCTCCAAATGACTTACTTCACTCAGTGTAATACCCTCCAGTTCTATTCATGTTGAAGCAAATGGTGAGTATTCATTGTTTCTAATGGCTGAGTAATATTCCATTGTATACATAGACCACGTCTTCTTTATCCATTCGTCTGTCGATGGACACCGAGGCTCCTGCCACAGTTTGGCTATTGTGGACATTGCTGTAAAGTAAAGTTTTTAGTTAGAGGCAAATTCATAGTCAGATTCTTCAATTACTAAAGAACACCGAACATATAAACTCTACAATTCATTTAATAAGAATAAAATCAACCACAAAGGCAGCAGAAGAAAGGGCATAATTACGAGCACTTGAAGATAAAATAATTAGCAGAAAAACAGCATTAGGAGAAAAATAGGCAGACTGTAAAGAAGAGAAAAAGAACTAATCAGAATTAGAAATGGCAAAGTGACTATACCTATGGACACGGATCATATCATGAGAACCAAGAGAAACAAAGACAGAACGAGCAGCACTATCAGTATTTTGTTGATGTTTGAATTAGGACAAGCATACACACTATCAACACTGGGAAAGCTGTGGCCAATGCAATATGACATGTAATGCTGGTGCTCTCAATAGCAATTAAAAGAAAAAGAGATAGAAAAAAACCCATGTATTTCAGTGGAAAACTATGCATCCTTTATAATGTATACCCTTTTAGATTATCAGATTCTAGATTATCAGCTCAGATTCCTGTTCATTATCTTTGTGCGATTTTGTAACTCCTTGTATGTTGTAGGTAACTGATAGATATATAATTCTATCTAGCCTGGTAGTGACTTTCCGCTAATTTCCACCTGTGGAAAAGCAGTTTTATCTTTATTCATAATTCATCTCACCATCCCTTTATGTCATATAACTGCACTGTTTGGATTCTTCTTTTGAATTGGCTAGAACATCTGCCTCACATATTCACTTTATAACTCTATATGAGAGTCATGATTCTACCTTTTTTACCAATAGAAAGCTAAAAGAAAAAAATTTTTTAAAGGCTAATATAATAAGAATATTTTTATTGATGTGACTGGATGGGAATGTTGAGTATATCCAGCAAGAACTGAATAGTAAATGTACAATGGCAAAGTAACTTAGACACATGAAAGAAACCACACCCTAACCAGGCTATCACTAGGGATGACATTAATAATAAATATGTGAAATAAAATTAAGAATAGCAAATTACTGATGTAATGGAATAAAATTAACAAAACTAAAGACTTGTCAATGGGCAGAAAGCAAATATTGAAAAGATATAAATTCTTAACTTATTGTTATAATCAGAATATTTTTGGTAATCTGTCTAAATAATTATAACTTTAATCTAGAAGAAACAACAAAATAAGAGAATGCTAAAAGATACTAACTTTACCAGATATTTGCATAAAGTAATATTGACCCAAGAACAAAAACCAACTGATGAACATAAATAAAGGAAGCTCTCCCAAGAGCTCACTGTATTATTGAAGGATCTAGTCTTCAGGGGATCCCTGCATGGCTCAGGGGTTTGGCACCTACCTTCAGCCCAGGGCGCCATCCTGGAGTCCCAGGATCGGGTCCCGCATCGGGCTCCCTGCATAGAGCATGCTTCTCCCTCTGCCTGTGTCTCTGCCTCTCTCTCTCTCTCTCTCTCTATCATGAATAAATAAATAAAATCTTAAAAAAAAGAAGGATCTAGTCTTCAGTATCCAGATTGTTGACTACAGATAGCTAAGACAAAAAGACGAGCTTCTTTGGAGAAGATTCCAGTGAAAGGTGGCTCAGCAAAGTGAGGGAAACTGCCTGTCACAGTTAAGGTTTAGGCAGCAGGAGAATCTGGCAGCTAACTCTTCGTCCTCCAACCTCCACTCTCAGAGCTTTCCCACAAATCCAGCAGCAACAAACCCTCCGCAATGCTTCCCTGTCTCAGGGACACCTGGGTGGCTCAGGGGTTGAGCGCCTGCCTTGGGCCCAGGGCATGATCCCGGATTCCCCGGATCGAGTCCCACGTCGGGCTCCCTGCATGGAGCCTGCTTCTCCCTCTGCCTGTGTCTCTGCCTCTCTCTCTCCCCCCCCACCCCGTGTCTCTCATGAATAAATAAAATCTTTAAAATAAAATGCTCCTCTCTTCACAAACATCGGATAGCTTTGAGAGAGATGAATTTGTAAGATGCGGGCAGCCCCGGTGGCGCAGCGGTTTGGCGCCGCCTGCAGCCTGGGGTGTGATCCTGGAAGCCCGGGATCGAGTCCCGCGTCGGGCACCCTGCATGGAGCCTGCTTCTCCCTCTCCCTCTGCCTGTGTCTCTGCCTCTCTCTCTGTGTCTATGAATAAATAAATAAAATCTTTAAAAAAAAAAGAATTTGTAAGATGCATCACATAGGAAAGAAAAAAATCCACTACCAATAAAACACCCAGTGAGGGTAAGGCCCATACTGATTACTGAGATGCCAATCCCTGATGTATCCATGATGCACAATGAATAGGACTTTTTGGTAGGTGGACGTATAGCGTGAAAAAATAATTTTCTAGAGGGACACCTGGGTGGCTCAGCCGTTGAGTGCCTGCCTTCGGCCCAGGGCGTGATCCTGGAATCCTTGGTTCGAGTCCCACATTGGGCTCCCGGCATGGAGCCTGCTTCTCCCTCTCCCTCTGCCTGTGTCTCTGCCTCTCTCTCTGTGTGTCTCTCATGAATAAATAAATAAAGTCTTTAAAAAATAATAAATAAAGTATGTTAATTTCATTCATAAAAAAGTCTTTAAACACAGGCTAAACAACATTGGTTGGGGCTTAAGAATGCATTTATTTCAGGAATAGTTTCTGCTTGGGCATAACTGATAACATTCAAAAGGCAGAAAGTGATTTTTCCGTACAAATTATTATAACTCTAAAGTACCAAAGGGCATTCTGGAGATACTAAGACATTTGGGGATAAAAAACATATGTAGTTTCCATAGCTTGGCTTTATTCCTGAAAGACTCCCTCATCCTTTTGACAACAGAAATATCCCCCGCTCGCTAAGGCCAGTTGTATATCAAATACTCCCATATACAAAGACTGGCCCCATCCCCATCCACCAATTTTCCAGTGATAAGAGAAGCTACAGGAGACAGCAGGAAGCAGACCAATAGGGAGATCTCTCAGGAACTCCAATTTGCTTCGCTGGAATTTTCTTAACCGTCCAAATACGTCTTTTGCCAAAGAGCCATAGTTGTCAATAGCAGTCAGGGAATAAATGACGCCAGGGGCAACACAGTTGCTCCTTACTCCGTTCTGGCCTATTCTACAGCCAAGGATTTGGTGAGATTGTAAACACCTGCTCTGGCAGCTGCACTATACACAAGTCCTGGAAATCCATTTTAAACCAGGATAATATTATTCAGAATGGATCCTCCATGCTCTTTCATCCAGGAGTTGTAAACTGCTCTCCACATGTAGAAGGTGCTCATCAATTTGGTTTCGATCACAGCATGCCATCCCTTTGCACTGATGTGTTTTGCAGGAGACCTGAACTGACCTCCTCCATTGTTTACAAAAAATTGATCTTACCATAAATATCTAAGGTGGATTTGACCAAATTGTTCACCGCCTTTTCTTTGCAGATGTTGCATTTTATGGGAGTGACCTGAGCCTGGTGGGCTCAGTTCATCTGCAGTAGATTTTAGTCAATCAAAGTTACGTGACGCAATGACCACATTACACCCCAGCTGCAAGATCTTGGTCATGATGGCCTTTCTGATACCTGTGTCCCCTCTGGTGATGATGGCCAATTGGTCTTGCAGCAAGCCAGCAACCAGCCAGCTCTTGCCCTTGTCCCAAGTGCCCATCTCCACCAAGCATCTGAGTCTTAGGAGTGCTAAAGTCACTTACATGGTAAAAAAAAATAATAATAATAATAATATTTTTTACTTTATTTATTCTTGAGAGACACATACACAGAGAGGCAGAGACATAGGCAGAGGGAAAAGCAGGCTTCCTGTAAGGAACCCAATGTGGGACTCCATCTCTGACCCCGGGATCATGCCGTGACCCGAAGGCAGAAGACACTCCACTCCTGAGCCATCCGGGTGTCCCTACAGGAAAATTTTTATGTTTAAAAAAAAATCAATAGCCTGTCTAAATTATCTCATTTTATTAAAAATAGATTATCATTTTAAATACTGATATTCCGTCAGAAGTCTCTTATTGACAGTTATTTTGAATTTCAAACTATAAATAACCCAGAAATAAATTTTGTTAAATGCCTTTACCCAAATTTCAGGTTATTGAGTATATGCTTCCTTTACATCTTTTTCTCCTTTATGGAGATGATCATGTGGGATCTCTTCCTCTCTTTTGTGTCAATATGGTGAGGTTTGGTTTTGTCTTTTTTAAAGACTTTATTTATTCATGTCAGAGAGAGAGAGAGAGAGAGTGACAGGCGGAGGGAGAAGCAGGCTCCATGCAGGGAGCCCGATACGGGTTCGATCCTGGGTCTCCAGGATCAAGCCCTGGGCCGAAGGCAGGCGCTAAACTGCTGAGCCACCCAGAGATCCCCAATATGGTGGGTTTTATTAAAAGATTTCCTCATATTGGACTATCCTTGCATTTCTAGTATTTCTCACTTAGTCACATGCTATTATGACTATCAATGCCATTGCACCAGTATTTATCAATGAGATTCGTCTGTAATTTTCTTTTAGAGACCGTTTTGTGAATTTGTGTTTGGGATTTTTTTTTTTTTTAGTGAAATAGCTCTGTCAATTTTGATCTGTGTTGGACTTTGACTTGAATCTAGTGTGGTCTGGGGTGAATGAGCTGGCTGAATGACAGACCCTATCCTGTGATAGGTGGAAAGAGGATACTTCCGTGAAAAACTATGCATTGCTCATATCTTACTTGTTCAGTCTAGTCTTCACTATTTCCTAGTCTTTCATGGTTTTTAAGCTACTTCAGAAGACAAGTGATAGCAATGCAAAATAATTCTTGTCTCTGGACATGTACATTCTGTCCTATTCAATTGACTTCTCCTCACTAGCCGGTTAAATAAATCTTTAACACTTGTTCGTTTTTGTATCTGCATGAGTCATGATTTTATCATTTTTAAATAATCTATTTTTATTGTAAAAATATATTTATATTATGTATATTTATGTAAAATATACATAAAATTGCCATCTTAACCATTTTTTAAAATATGCGGGTCAGTGGCATTAAGCACATTATTGTGCACCCATCACCACCATCCATCCCCAGAACTCTTTCATCCTACTAAATTGAAATTGTACCCAGTAAATAATAACCCTCCATTCCTCTATCACCTAAGCTCCTGGGAAACCACCCTTCAACTTTCTGTCTTTATAAATTGGACCGCTCTACATATCTTTGTAAGTGTGCTAGGAGGAAACACTTCCTACCAATTCAGATGCAGTGATCTAGAGACTATTAATTAACTGACAGATTTGGGATCCCTGGGTGGCGCAGCGGTTTGGCGCCTGCCTTTGGCCCAGGGCGCGATCCTGGAGACCCGGGATCGAATCCCACATCAGGCTCCCGGTGCATGGAGCCTGCTTCTCCCTCTGCCTGTGTCTCTGCGTCTCTCTCTCTCACTGTGTGCCTATCATAAATAAATTAAAAAATTAAAAAAAATTAACTGACAGATTTACAGGAGAAAAGACAAGATTAATTTACACACTCACGCAGGAGCATTCAGATGAAGAGGCTCCCTAAAGAGCTGGAGATAGACGTTTATATACCAACTGAACAGGGGAAAGCGATGGAAAGCAAAGAAAGAGCTTCTCTGGAAAAGACTAAGGAGCTTTTAGGAAAACAAATGGAAAGTATGATATTGTCATGTTTGCCACTTCTCAGATGCAAGTGGTCCAGGCTGAGAGTGAAACTACCCCAAAGAGGGATTTATGGCAGCTTCTCTCTCAGAAGGATAAGCCTTTAGTCAGATACATGAGACCCAGAAAGGCTTCTGCATTTGCTGTGTCATAAATGACTTCAGTTTAAAATAACCTTGCTCCAACTCAAGGGGTATAAGTGGATCCATACAAGTGGAATCATACAGTATTTGTCCTTCAGTGACTAGCTTATTTCATTTAGCATAATGTCCCCAAGGTTCATCCATGCTTACAATGTGTTAGGAATTGCCTTCCTTTTAAAGACTGAAATAAAATTCTGCTGTACTTATATATTACCTCGTGTTTATCCATTCATCCATTGATGGACACTTGAGTTCCTTCCGCCTCTTAACTATTGTGAATAAATGTGCTTATGAATACAGCTGTACAAATTCTTCAAGACCCTCCTTTCAATTCTTTGGGGTATATACCCAGAAGTAAAATTGCTGGATATATATATTTTTAAGATCTTATTTATTTATTCATGAGAGACACAGAGAGAGAGAGAGAGAGAGAGAGAGAGAGAGAGGCAGAGACACAGGCAGAGGGAGAAGCAGGCTCCATGCACCGGGAGCCCGATGTGGGATTCGATCCCGGGTCTCCAGGATCACGCCCCTGGGCCAAAGGCAGGCGCCAAACCGCTGCGCCACCCATGGATCCCCCAAAAGGTTTTAATATTTAATTGTAAAGGTGGGCAATAAATCTAAATTGTGGTATCATTATGATTTTTTCTTTTTTAAAGAGTTTACTTATTTCTTTTAGAGAGAGAGAACACAAGTTGAGGAGGGAGAGGGACAAGCAGTCTCTGCACTGAATGTGGAGCCTGATGTGGGATTTGACCTCATGACCCTGAGATCATGCTCTGAGTCAAAATCAAGAGTTGGATGCTCAACCGAGACACCCAGGTGCTCCTCATTGTGATTCTTAAAACGAGAGATACACAGTGACTTATTTTTCATGGCAAATATTTTTAGATCCATAAAGCTTTATGGTAATTATCCATGTGTTATTTGTTTTGGTCATGCTGTCAAATTTGTAATAAAGCTTCTTAACCCAAAGGAAAAATAAAGTTATGTGTAGCAAAAAAAATTTTTCTCTCTGTAGTGTGTTTGAATCTATTAAGATATATATGCTCCAGGGGCATCTGGGAAGCTGTCAATTAAAATGTTTGCCTTTGGCTCAGGTCATTATGCCAGGGTCCTGGGATCAAGTCCCGTGTTGGGCCTGCCTGCTGCTCCCCCTACTATTCTTTTTCTGATTGATAGATAAATAGATAGATAAATAAATAATCTTTTTAAAACAGATATATATGCTCCAAACAAACCTTAAAGAAAAAACAGCAAAATGTTATTGTTTTCACTCTTCACACACTGCTATAAACATTCTCATTAGCTCACACAGTCCTTCCAGCTGGCTTACGTATACTTACTTCCCTTCGGCTTCAGGGATTGGGGGAATGGCTGGAAGTGCACATGAGGCTCTTTTTGTGATAAATTGTAAGCAGGCATACATTCAGCCAGAAGCCTTCCAGATTGGTCATATAAAAACATGGAGAGCAACAAGAAAATGGAACTGAATGACTACCAAATTTCTACTCAGTACAGAACATTTTAGACTTACAACAGTAACTCTAAAAGCTCCCATTAAGCACGTTCAATATTAGTTTATAACCATTATCTCATTTAATCTTCACACACATACAATTTATGTGGTATATAGCATCTTAATTCCCATTTCAGAGCTGAGGAATGCTCTGCTTGAGGTCATGCAGCTAGTAATTGGAGCTAGGGGTTCTTAACATTGCATACTCTTTTCACCCTGGGGATGCTACTGAACTCAAAGGGCAGTTCTGAGGATTAGATGTGCTGAGGCACATTGTTTCCTTAGCCTCCTGCCTGCCATGGAGTAAGTAGTCATTATATGATCGCCATTAGTATTGAATCATTACTATTTAATATTAAATTATATTAATACAAATAAAACAATTAAGTTATTAATTGTGCATATCTGGGTCCTATGTATAGGTTTTCCAACCGTTTTATTCAATTCCTGTACTTCAAGATCATATAGCACACAAGTGAGAATATCTCCAACTTTGTGATTATAAATTAATAAAGGGTTAAGACTAGGAATACAGAAGTACTCACAGTTCAAATTTTAACTCACCATTTGTGAAATTGTGGGTCAGGATGATGTTGTAATAGGTAATAGGGCCATCCTAGTTGCTGGACAATGTTCTGGTCAGGAGTCCATCGGCAGCACTTTGGGATGGGTACTCCATTCTGGAGTCTGACTTTCAACACTTGCAGTCCAGAAATTCAACTTAGTCAGTCTATGGAAAATTACTGAGGCTCTTGGAAATTATTAAAATGAACCAAACTAACCAAATAAGTAATCTTTAAATCATATTATCAATTGTGTATATATAATTAGAGACATACCTCTCCTAGAAGGGGCTATTCTATCCCCTTATTGTCCTAGCAATGAGAACAAATTCTTGCTCACAGGTGGTCCATTGGAAATCACTTCCCTAACCAGAGTTAGGGAATCTCCCTAACCAGAGTTCTTCCTCCCCAAATCTCTCCCCTATTATGTGTTTTGTTTTCTGGTAGCAGTTATCACTACCTAAAATTATCTTACTTCCTCCTAGATTGTCTGCCTTCCTCCATTAGAATGGCAGGTTCTCTGATGTTTGTTCACTGCCATATCCCTAACTTCTAGAACGGAGCTTGACACATAGCAGGAACTCAATATATGCTTGAATGAATTAATGTCATCTGGAGGTTGTAAACCCAAGTTAGATGCAAGTCAACTTAAGCTTCTTTCCCTCAACAGGAAATAGTTGCCCTGTCACTGAACTGAGTTTAGGGACAGTCCTCAGAGATGGGTCGGCCCCCTCGGACTCAGACCCCAGAGCAGGTGGAACCTGGCCCAGCCCAGTGATCTGTGTGTCTGCTCTCTCAGCTGCCCTCCAAAGCCCTGGGATCGACTTGCCACACTCACTTGCACCCTGAGCCACAGCTTCTGGTATAAGCAGAAACCACGGAGCCTCCCAGTTTCTCTTATTCCTTTCTTCAGGTTCAAGGACCCCTAAGGCTCTGGGTCCCTAGTTGGTGTTCTGGACCTAAAGATATGGGCATCTGCTTATATCTAACTCTAACCTGTTGTGGCCCAATGATCTCCTCCCTGCAACAAAGAAGGACTGAGATATGTAGATTGAGAACTGTGATCCTTCTTGGTTGTTAAAATAACTTACAAGTTATTATGGTACTAATTTTGGGGAACAGCCATGGATACTGAGTTTGTGCTTAATGCTCATCGACTGTTCCCCTCCCATATTCCCATTAAATATGTTTGAGAACTCAAAAGGCTAACTCCCAAGACCACCCTGAAATAGAGTCCTCCAGTCTTTTTTCTTTTTTTTTTAAGATCTTATTTATTTGAGAGGGAGAGTATCTGCACACAGGAGTGGGGGGTAGAGGAGACGGGAGGGAGAGGGAGAAGCAGGCTCCCCGCCTGAGAGGCTGCAGCGCCTGGCATTCCAGTAGTGCTTTGTGTGGACTCAGGGGACCATTCCCCCGGTGACTTTGAAGGGAAGCCTTCTGAGAAGCTTGGGACCAGAAGAGTTCAGGTGCAAGAGGAATAGGGATGGTGTGGACCTTGAAGACCCTGATCCCATCATAGAATGTTGTGGTGTCCTGGGGGTCTCATGCAGGACTGGGGTGCCAAAGTAGCAGACACTCTGTTCAGCTTTGTCGGGGCACGATGGCACTGTGTATCCAGGCTCCAGCTGTTTTCTTTTTTTTTTTCCAGCTGTTTTCTGAGAGCCACTTGTTATTGTCTTCTCCTCATAAAAGTGAGGGGAACTGATTCTTCAAGTTGGTTTTATAAGATCACTTGAACTACTTCTCAAATGACTGAATTCACAAGCCAGGTCACAGACTATCCTAGTTCAGGTAACAATGACCTGCAATGCACACGTAAACCTCTTATCCACCAAGTCCACTGCGTACTCCTAGCCACAGACTCTTTTACTCTGGACATCACCCTGATCCTGGGTGGCTAAATACATGTCCATCGTTTTCACCGGATTGTCCCGTCTTTTCATGGTTCTACTTCTGGTTTCTTCTGCATCCTGTTCTGTGCAGTTCCCTGCTGCTCTGGATCTATGCAGTCCCTTTAGGGGAATGTGCTGACCTCAAGATGCTCCTGGCACGAAGGTGGTAAGTGACAGCATCCAAAACCTGGTTCAAAGTTCATGCTATTCCATGATGTCACAGGAGCTGAGGCCTGTCTACACAGTGGCCTACTTCACAACTCCCATAAATAGCCTATATTCCATAAAACGCAGGGGTTGGTCACTATCAGGAGATTGGAATGAAACTTAAAATAACTCCACCAATCCAAATAGGAGGGGTCTGCCCTCAGTTTGTTTTGATCTTTTTAAAAAAAATCTTTATTTTATTTTATTTTTTATTTTTTTGAGAGAGACAGCATGACCAGAGGGTGAAGGGCAGAGGGAGAGGGAGAGGCAGAGAATCCCAAGCAGGCACCACACCCAGCTCGGTGCCTAACTAACATAAGATCTGATCTCACGACCCTGAGGTCATGACCTGAGCCAAAATCAAGAGGAGGGCACTTAACTGACTGAGCCACCCAGGTGTCCCTCAGTTTCTTTTTCTATTAACCCTTTAAGATAGAGATCTTTTGTATAAGTGAGCAGTAGGTAGAAGAATTGGTGGCACCAACAAAGACCAACAGGACTCACAGCAGGGTCGTCTGTCTTCAGTGGTGCTGGGAGCAGGTCTCTGCGGACTTAACACTCCCTGCATATCACGGGGAGATGGCCACCTATCGCTCAGGTCCTTAAAAATGTTTGTTAAATTCGTTTAGGCAGGGGTAGAAGTACTTTCTAGAAACTGAATTTAATAGCACCTGTCAGGGAGAAGAAAAGCCTATTGTTCAGATCGAAAAGGCTCACAGAGTCAGAAAGTCTGAGGAACTCAACAAAATAGCCTCTGATGTGCGGCACCATGGGGGGAAGGGTTCCAAGGTCCTGGGGGAGACAGGAGAACCGGAAGTCAGCATCTCTGTTGCCTGAGACCTCAGCCAGCTCACTCCTCCTGCCCCTTCCCCATCCTGGGCAAGTGGCGCCTCTAACAGTGAACCCAGGAAAGGAAAAGACAGCAGGAAAGGGAAAACAGGAATAGAAAAATGGAAGGAACAAACAGAATAAAAATAGTAAGATGAGAAGAATGTGGTTTTTTTCCTCGGATACCAAATATGTGGTGTTTTCCACACCAATTCGGACACTAACTGGGTATCTAAAAATTCAATTTAATGACACCGCCTAGCTGGAGTTACCATCACATTCCACACAGGTTAAATGGCTCAGTCCCACAAGACTATGTGCACTTCAGATGCCAGATAGGAATGGGGGGGGGTGCTCAGGCTACCTGTGCTTCTGCCAACTGCAAATGTGGGGGCTCCCCTGACCCCTCAGGTATGATTACGACTCACCTTAGGAATGCACTTTACTTACAATGACTGGTTATAAAGGATCTACCTCAGACACAGCCAAAGGGAAGTGATGCATAGGACACTGTAGAGGGTGGGTGCCACAGAACTTCCAGGGCTCCTCCAGGGTGCCACCCTACCAACACATCCATGTGCCCACCAACCAGAAACTCTCTAGAACTTGTTTTGAGGGGTTTTATGGAGGTTTCATTACACAGGCGTGATTGGCTGAATCAGTGGCCATGGTGATTGAGCTCAATCTCTGATGCCTCTCCCCTCCTAGAAGGTTAGGGATGAGGCTGAAAAGTTTAACCCTCTCATCACCAAACCTTCACACAGGCAAAAATCTACATATACATTTGGATTTCCCAAAATGTAACTACTAATAACCTAATAGTCGATTAACACACATTTGGTATGTTACAAGTCTTATATACTGTATTGTTAAAATAGAGCTAGAGAAAATAAAATCATTAAGAAAAATCACATTTATACTATTGTACTGTATCTGTCCAAAAAGAGAAAATCCACCCTTGCGTTAAGTGGACCTTTGCAGTTCAAACATGTTGTTCAAGAGCCCTGCTGTGGGGCACAGCTACAGCAGTGCTTAGAAAGAAATTAAGAGATAAGTGCTTAGGTAATAAATATACCATAGACAAAATGACCTTACTGGATGTGAACTCCATTCTGTGGGAGATTGACTAGCCTTCTCTTGAGGAATAGACACCCACCTATGAGCCTGGCTACTGGGTTCCTGAACTTTTCCCATAACTACCCAGAAGAGTTGCAGTAGGAATGACTGGACAGAGACAGAAACTGAAAGCTATGACTTTATGTGGCCAGAAACCCAACATAATCTTTGTACAAAGAGAAAAGAGAAGAAAAAATGGCATTGGCAGAAAAAGCAGGATTGTAGCACAGGATGGTCTTGATCCATTGACCATTGGGTTAGGGGTCCAGCACCCTTCTGCTACCTTTTCCTCTGTTGTAACAAAGATCCTTATTGTCGGGGCTATAGGGAAAAAACACTTATGGCATGCCTGTAGCACAGTGAAGGGGTTGATTCAAACTAATTGGAAGCCCAGGGTCCTTAAGCACTATAAAGCCATCATACCATGAGGGAGGCTCCTAACCCTGAGGGTGCTAACTGGAAAATTTTTGGAGAAAGAAATTTATACAGATGAGAAGAAATGTAGGAGAATCACTGAAGTGTATACTGAGTGTCTAGAGGAAGGAAGAAACCTGACAGTGAGGAACTGAAGCAAAGCTAAAATAAGGATCCACCACTTGATCCAATTGGAAATTCAAAATCTACTAAAAATTTCATATGATAACTGTGGACCCAAGGAATTTAACAAAAATCCCCCCTACCCCTGGACAAGCAGAGCAGGGCTAACTCCATTTTGTGCTACATCCGCCATCTCATGTATGACCCCCACAAGACCTACTTATTGCACTCCCCCCACCCTAGTAAAGCCACTGAGCACACCCTTACTGGAAACGGGCTCATATAGGAATGCGGAACCCCTAAACCGCAAAGAATGTAAACCCCGCCTTTTGCTTGCCAATCCCGCGCGCCAATTCTGACCAGAGTGATAGGCTAGTTCAAATGGTCACTGTAGGGTAAACTGTAATTCAATTGGCCACCTGCGTGTGGACCGACATGACTGTGCAAGTCTGTGTGTGTTACAATCCCATTGGCCACTGGCCCCTATAAAACTGCTACGCCTCTTACCCTCGGGGTACAAGTCCCTGCTCCACTGTGTCGGGTATACTTGGCCCAAGCTCTAGTTTGCAAATAAACCCTCATGCGCTTGCATCAGTGTTGGCTTCTAGGTGGTTTCTCGGATACGCCATCTTGGGCACAATAACAAAAAGACACACATTGGCTTTGTGCCGCTATTAACACAGATTCTTTTTTTTTTTGATTCTTTAATATTTGCCTTAAATGTGTCAGTTGGTAAAGCTTCACAGCCTTAATCCTGAGGCTCAAGTTATAGTTGTATCTGGAGACCCCAAAAATTTAACCAAGGTACTCATTATAACCCTTTAGTAGAGTTACTGAATATGAAGTGGAGGACAAATAGGTAAGTTTTACCTTAATCATCCAAACTATTACTGTCCTGCGTAAATCTTCACAGTCATAGCACCCATTGCCTCAAAATATCCCACATTGGGTGAGAAAGCTCTGCCCAAGTGAGTAATAAATTAAAATTAAGACTTTGGGGGCAGCCCGGTGGCTCAGTGGTTTTGCACCGCATTGGACCCAGGGCATGATCCTGGAGACCTGGGATGGAGTCACACATCGGGCTCCCTGCACGGAGCCTGCTTCTCCCTCTGCCTGTGTCTCTACTGCTCTCTCTCTGTCTCTCTCTCTCTGTGTCTGTCATGAAAAAATAAATTTTAAAAATCTTAAAAAAAAATAAAAGACTTTGGTAATTACAGGGGCACCTGGTTGGCTCACTTGGTAGAGCATGTATGTGACTCTTGATCTCAAGGTCGTGAGTTCGGGCCTGATGCTGGGCATGGAGCTTACCTTAAAAATAATAATAATAAAAAAAGACTTTGGTAGTAACAAATTGGCTTGACAAAAGTGAATCCCCATGGATGCCCCTCATCTATTAAAACAGTTAATATAGCCCAGTGCAAAATAAAAATTAAAAATAAAATAGGACTTCCTTCGGGCACCTGGGTGGCTCAGTCAGTTCAGGGTCCGACTGTTATCTCAGCTCAGGTCTTGGTCTCAGGGTTCTGGGTCCAAGGCTGGTATTACGCCTTCCTTCAATGATTGAAACTTTGGGAAAACCTAATGATTGAAGAAGTGATTATCCCTACTACTGCTCCGTTTAAAAACTTAAATTTACCTATTAAACTTTGCCCGTTAATAAACTTGGAAAGAAGGCAGGCACCTCATGGTGGACTACTGCAACCTTAATTCTGAGGTCCCATTCCCTAAGGCTCCATTACCAAACATTATTGAAATTTCCAAGTCCATCCCATCAGTAACAAAGAAATATTCTGAGATTACAGATTTGGCTAATAAATTCTGTTCGTTGTCTATTTCAATGCCTCTCAGCCATAGTTTGTCTTCACCTCCCAAGGGATACAATACACCTTTACCCATGGGGGTACCTCATGGGTACCTCAACAGCTTTGGGATCCATCACATACAATCTTTGAGGGCAAGACCTTAACTGGACCCAACTTTCTTGACACGCACAGGTATGACATTATATTGATGACATACCTCCTCCAAAGAGAGTCTTCTGACACACTCGTTATGAAGATATGAATCCCAGAGCTCACAAAAGGAGGATGGGTCCTCAATGTTCCATACACAATGCAAGTCCCACCACATCATTTTCAGTTAAAGTACCTGAAAATTATTTGGTAAACCGTCCCTGACACTGTCAAGAAACAGTTGTTAACCTTCTCAGCACAGAAGTCGAAAATCTTTTTGTCTTTTTGGGTTCTCAAAGGCAACATATTCCCTATTTACTAATTTTACTCAATTTGATTGATGCTGTTATTTGCAAATTGACCTCCATGGAATTGATGTAGGAACGAATTAGTGGCAGATGGGGGCCTAAGCAGGGAAAGATCAAGGAAAGGCCCCAGAGTCAGGCTCCTACCCATCCCAAGAAAACAGACATAAGACAGCAAAAACAGAAGAAATAAACGTGGCTCCCTAACTCCAAAATGCTAGGGACTATCCCCCCTTGCATGGCTACTAAGTAATCACAGAAACTCACCAGACTAAAAAGAAATAGGTCATTAAGATGTTTTCAATACAGTCCCTGCTCAAACCAAGACATCACAAGAATCGCAAGCTCATGGGCTACCTGACCAGGCTCACAGATATCCCAGATGTAGAGAAATATTATGGAGGAGGGATCAACCAGAGACAAAGGAACACCTTGCTCATGATATTTATAAGAACATCTTGTTATTACGATAGTTACAAATCCACCACTTTTGTTCTAAATATCCATCCAGATACTGACAAGAAATTTACCAAGTTCCCTGAGCAGTTTCCTATAAAAGACCATAAAAAGCCCTCAGTGGCACCCCTGTCAGGGGGGCCGTCTCAATTCTGAGAACTTTCTCTGCATGTCTGCTTAAAAAACTTCTATCACTTTGCTCACTCTGTGTCGTCTGTTCTAGATTCATTCCTTGACTCCTTGAGACAAGAACCAAGCTCTCCTGTATCATTTTGGTGCCCAAACCGGGGGCCACTCCCCTTAAAGGGTGAGTAAATGTGGATTCTATCCTTTCTTTCCTGGGTGACATCTCTCCCTTCGGTAACCGCTTCTTGTAACAAAAAGCAAAACCAGGTACTTGTCAGCCAGTTAAAGGCAGATAGCGAGGCTGCTGGTCTTAAAGACTCACGTTGACAGGCTTCTGGAGAAAGGTTTGCTCAATCCCCCTTCCCTAAAGGAAGGGAATGTTGGCCTAAGCCTAACCAGCTCCACTTTCTGTTTTCTGGCTTTCTGCATTGGCTTTTCCCCCCGCCTGAGGGCCTTCGCTTATTGTGGGGTCATGCTTGCAAACGGGGCCCCAGGTACTGGAACAGAGAGAAGCAAGGGTGAGGCAGGAAACTTAACTGCAACTGATCATTGTGGAGTCCGAGAAAATTAAGGCCATTCACCTCAAGTTCAGCATTAGCACAAATACAGCCATCTCAGGCCCTGTGAAGAAGAGCTGAACTTTACCTTCCTTCAGTTAAGCCCCATATTAGAATGAGAACAAAGCTCAGAACGCCCTTGGCAGGAAGTCCCATATCAGAAAGACTACAGAGCTCAGAGAATCCCTTACAGATCTTAAGAAACTCCCCCACCCTTTCCCCTCATATTGGAATGGGAAAAAAACATTCCTCCACCCCTTCTGAAAATTCCCTAGACCAGCCCATGAAAAACCCAGCTGTAACCCACTTCAGGGTCCAAGCTCCTGCTCTGTTGTGTGGAGTATACTTGGACCCACACTCGAACTTGTAAATAAACCCTTGTGTACTTGCATCGGTGTTGGCTCCTTGGTGGTTTCTCGGATTCGCAATCTTGGGCACAACAATCATGATCGGCCTGACTCATCAGGCACCATGGGGCAAGGGATGCAAGTGAATTTATGTGACCAAAGGATGAGGTCTCCTGTAGGAGAGCCCAGGAACATAAGGTCATTTATAGGATTCCATGTTCATTGATTGGAAGAATTAATATTGTGAAAATGTCAATGATACCCAGGGCAATTGGCACATTTAATGAAATCCCTATCAAAATACCATGGACTTTCTTCAGAGAGTTGGCAAAAATCATCTTGACATTTGTGTGGAATCAGAAAAGACCCCAAATAGCCTGGGGAATATTGAAAAAGAAAACCAGAGCTGGGGGCATCACAATGCCAGATTGCAGGTTGTACTACCAAGCTGTGATCATCAAGACTGGGTGGTACTGGCACAAAAACAGACACATAGATCAATGGAACAGAATAGAGAATCCAGAAATTGTCCCTCAACTCTAGGGTCAACTAATAGTCAACAAAGCAGGAAAGACAATCCACTGGAAAAAGGACAGTCTATTCAACCCAATGGTGCTGGGAAAATTGGACAGCCACGTGCAGAAGAATGAAACTAGACCATTCTCTTACACCACACACAAAGATGAACTCAAAATGGATGAAAGATCTAAATGTGAGACAAGATTCTATCAAAATCCTAGAGGAGAACACAGGCAACACAACACCTCTTTTGAACTTGGCCACGGCAACTTCTTGTAAGATACATCTATGAAGGCAAGGGAAACAAAAGGCAAAATGAACTATTGGGACTTCATCAAGATAAAAACCTTCTGCACAGCAAAAGAAACAACAGAACTAAAAGACAACCCGCGGAGTGGGAGAAGATATTTGCAAATGACGTATCAGATAAAGGGCTAGTATCCAAAATCTATAAAGAACTTCTTAAACTCAACACCAAGGAAAAAAACAATCCAATCATGAAATGGGCAAAAGACATGAACAGAAATCTAACAGAAGAAGACACAGGCATGGCTAACAAGCACGAGAGAAAATGCTCTGCATCACTGGCCATCAGGGAAATACAAATCAAAACCACAATGAAAAACAAAACAAAACAAAACCAAACCCCAATGAGGGCAGCCCCAGTGCCTCAGCGGTTTAGCGCCACTTTCTGCCCAGGGTGTGATCCTGGAGACCCGGATGGAGTCCCATGTCTGGTTCTGGCATAGAGCCTGCTTCTCCCTCTGCCTGTGTCTCTGCCTCTCTCTCTCTGTCTGTCATGAATAAATGAATAAACTCTTAAAACACACACACACACACACACACACACACACACACACACAATGAAATACCACCTCACACCAGTGAGAATGATGACAATTAACAGGACAGGAAACAACAAATGTGGGAGAGGACGTGGAGAAAGTGGGACCCTCTTGCCCTGTTGGTGGGAATGTGAACTGGTACAGCCACTCTGGAAAACTGTGTGCAGGTTCCTCAAAGAGTTAAAAATAGACCTGCCCTACGACCCAGCAATTGCAGTGCTGGGGATTTACCCCAATGATACAGAGGCAGGGAAACGGCGGGATACCTGCACCTGGGTGTCCACCGAAAGATGGATGGATAAAGATGTGGTCTATACATACAATGCAATATTACTCAGCCATTAGAAACAACGAATACCCACCCTTCGCTTTGATGTGGATAGAACTGGAGGGTATTAATTATGCTAAGTGAAGTCCATCTGAGAAAGACAATCATCATATGGTCTCATTCGTTTGGGGACTATAAAAATAGTGAAAGGCATTATAGGGGGAAGGAAGAGAAAACGAGTGGGAAATATCAGGGAAGGTGACAACACATGAGAAACTCTTAACTCTGGGAAATGAACAAGGGGTAGTGGAAGGGGAGGTGGGTGGGGGAACAGGGTGACTGGGTGATGAGCGCCGAGGGGGGCACTTGCTAGGAGGAGCACTGGGTGTTATGCTACATGCTGGCATATTAAACTACAATAAAAAAATATACAAAAACCCCCCCAAAATAGGATTCCTTGCTAGCCTAAGGTTCATCTGGAGAGTGCACATAAGGACTGGCAATCCAGCACTCTGAACCTACCTTTGCTTACCTCTGGTGGCCTTGGGGTCCCCAAGACAGGTTAAAGGATGGAGACCTGTGCAGCCCCGGGGACTCCGCCGTTTAGCCCCGCCTTCAGCCCAGGCCTGATCCAGGAGACCTGGGATTGAGTCCCAGGTCGGGCTCCCTGTAAGGAGCCTGCTTCTCCCTCTGCCTGTGTCTCTGCCGCTTTCTCTCTCTCTGTATGTGTGTCTTATGAATAAATAAATTAAGTCTTTAAAAAAAAACAAAAACAAAGGAGACTGGCCCTGGGGGTGACACCCTGGGAAGCCTCATCCACAAGCAGCACAGGCCTCCCGCTGAGAGACCATAGGTGTTCCACTTACTTCCTCAGCCTTCTAAAAGGAATATCACCGTTTAAATTATTAAGCTTCAGGGATCCCTGGGTGGCGCAGCGGTTTAGCACCTGCCTTTGGCCCAGAGCGTGATCCTGGAGACCCGGGATCGAATCCCACGCCGGGCTCCCGGTGCATGGAGCCTGCTTCTCCCTCTGCCTATGTCTCTGCCTCTCTCTCTCTCTCTCTCTATCATAAATAAATAAAAATAAAAAAAATTATTAAGCTTCGCTAAGCTCTGGATTAGGACTCGGTTTTTCACAAGATCCAGAGGAAGCAGGATCATTTAGGTGGCAGACGGGTGAGAGTGGCTACTCCCGCTGGCCTCACCCCTCCTTATCCCAAGATGTCAGGCCACTCTATCAACTTGGATAGGCAGCAAAGGGGCACCTTGGTTTAGGTGAGAACTGACTTGTAGGGATGCCATCAGTGGTCACCTCTCTAGAACAGGTACAGGGCAGGAGATTCCTACGAGAATTTCGAGGTGGGAACCAATCAGCCTTTGCAGAGATGCTTGTGCACTGCATTCTGAAAAGTTGGGGAAATTGACCCACTGACACTGAAAAGGAAGTGTATGATGTTTTTCTGTTCCCAGGCTTGGCTTCAGGATCATCTGGAGGATGGAGAGACCTGGTCCCCCCTGAGGGAAGTATTGAAACAAAGCTATCTTGCAATTAGATTCATACTGTAAAAGGGGAGTTAAATGGTCCAAAGTCCCTCCTGTGCCTTACAAGAGCAGGCCGACTTCTGTAAATCTTGCAAAGAAAACACCTCCCTAGCCAAAGCAAAAGATCACAAGGGGCAAATGCTGATAACCTGCCCCCTGAGGCTCCCTCCCATCAAGAGGTACCTGTCAAACCTTCCTGCCGGCATTACCCAGGCTTGCCTCAAACTGAGAAACCTCCCAATGAGAGGAAGGTGCACTAGCTATACCCATGAACTGACACGCGTAGTAGAATTGGCCCAAGTAAGGTACACGTGCCATTCTCTCTCCAAGACTTTATAAACAGATCAAGAGTGACTTGGGCAAATTTGTAGATAATCCTGACCACTATACTGAAGTCTGTCAAAATACAAGCCAAATGCTTGAATTTGATTGCAGAGATATAATGCTGATTCCTTTTTTTTTCTTAAGATTTTTAAATTTTTTTGTTTATGAGACACACACACACACACACACACACACACAGAGGGGGAGACCTAGGCAGAGGGAGAAGCAGGCTCCATTCAGGAAGCTGGATTCGGGACTCTATTCTGGAACCCTGGGATCACACCCTGAGCCAAAGGCAGACAGATGCTCAACAGCTTAGCCACCCAGGCATCCGGGCCTTTTACAAACTTAAACAAGCTTCATTAAAAGCTCCAGCTCTAATTTCCTGTAGGAAAAGAGTTTAACTTGTATGTTACAGAAAGAAAGGGAATAGCATTTGGAGTTGTGACCCAGACGAGGGGATCAACTCAGCAACCGACAGGATACCTAAGCAAAGAATCAGACATGGTGCCAAAAGGAGGGCCGGCTTGTTTACGGGTGGCAGCACCATTGAGCTTCTAATACCTGGAGCTACTAAGATAACCTTGGGGGCAGAAAGAACTGGTTACCCCCCTCCTAATGTAACAAGACTATGGGAATCAAAAGGAGGCTTCTGGCTGATAGTCGCCTCTTGAAATATCAAGCCTTACTCCTAGAGAAACCCCATATTTGCATTACAACTTGTACATCTTAAAATCCTGCAACTTTCTTGCCAGAGGAGGCTGCTAAACTGGAACACGACTGTGAACAAATGATAATGCAAGATGATGCTGCCAGGCAGGATCTGCAGGAGACTCCACTAGACAATCCTGAGTGGAATCTGTATACTGATGGCAGATGCTTTGTAGAGCAGGGAATAAGTGAGGCCGGATGGGCTATAGTTAGACCCTCTCAAGTACTGAAAGCAAGCCTCTTTCTGTGGAGGCCGAGAGAGAGAAGATCTCTGGCTACCATCTTAAACCCCTAGACCAGCCCATAAAAACCCAGCTGTAACCCACCTCAGGGTCCAAACCCCTGCTCTGTCGTGTCGGGTATATACTTGGACCCAAGCTCGAGATTGTAAATAAATCCTCATGCGTTTGCATCGCTGTCGGCTCCTTGGTGGTTTTTCAGATATGCAATCTTGGGCACAACATTTGGGGGCTCGTCCGGGATCCAAGAGACCCCTAGGACCCCATCTGGAGGGTGCCAGGCATGGAGAGTATACTCAACTTTTTCCACCTTTTGCGCGCATATTTCCCGAGAGCTCTAAACTGTATTTTTACCTGTAGGAATTCCAATCTGTATTAGGTCGACACTGGCTTAGGCGGTTGTGCTGGCAGACCGTCGACCAAGGGTCTTGGGAGACATCCCTTACGCCTGCCGACTTCCGTCCTCCCAGCAAGCCTACAAATCTGGCCAAGGTGTATGATGTAAGTAAGACAAGGTAAGGATGAGAGTCCAGCAGCCTTCTTAGAAAGGATCATAGAGGCTTTTAGGCAGTACACCCCTATGAACCCAGGAGCCCCAGAAACGAAGGCCGCAATGATCATGGCCTTTGTTAACCGGGCCGCTCCGGACATTAAAAAGAAATTGCAAAGAGTAGAGAGACCGGGGGAGAAGAGCTTGCAGGACTTAGTAATAGTAGCAGAAAAAGTCTATAATAATAAAGTCTGGAAGAGCATCAAACTAAGTGACCGGCAGACCCGAAACCTAGCCAAGATCCTCCTGGCCACAACCATGGACGACCCACGGGAAAGTCGGAGACACCTCAAGAAACTGGCTTCAGGGACAGGTAAGGACGATGGCCCTGGTTCCCATCCGGAGTGCCCTAAACTGAACAAAAGCCAATGTGCTTATTACAAGGAGGAGGGCCACTGGGTGAAAGACTGCCCTAACAAAAGACCCAAGGCCCCTACCAAAAACTTGGAGATAGAGGACATGGACGACTAGAGGAGTCGGGGTTTGGCGCCCCTCCCTGAGCCCAGGGTAGCTCTCAGAGTGGAGGGGCAACCCGCTGAATCCCTAGTGGACACTGGGGCACAACATTCGGTTTTATTACAACCCCAAGGTAAATTGGCTAGCAAAACTTCATGGGTGCAAGGGGCCACGGGCACCAAACAGTACTCATGGACTACCCGGACAACTGTAGATCTAGGCATGGGCCGGGTGTCCTACTCCTTCATGGTCATCCCTGAGTGTCCCTACCCATCGTGAGGTTGGGACTTGCTCACCAAGATGGGGGCACAAATTTGCTTCCACCCCGAAGGGGCAAAAATCCTAAACAAGGAGGGGCACCCGATTCAGGTGCTTGTCCTGAGTTTAGAAGACGAATATCGTCTTCACCAAATGCCCTCGGCCCCAGTGACTGACATTGACCGTTGGATGCAGGAATTTCTCCAAGCATGGGCAGAAATTGGGGGAACTGGGCTTGCCTGGCACCGACTGGCCATTTACATAGTACTAAAGCCAGGGGCAGATCTGTCAGGGTCCGCCAATACCCCATGCCTCCCATAGCCCATACGGGAACCACACCCCACATATGGTAACCAATGGACTTGGGCATATTGAGACCTTGCCAGTCAGCATGGAACACTCACTCTCTTCTGCCGGTGCGGAAACCGCACTCTAATGATTACAGGCCAGTCCAGGACTTAAGGGAAGTCAGCTGGCGAGTGGAGGATATGCACCCTACGGTCCCAAACCCATACACCTTCCTCTCCACCCTGCCTCCACACAAACTTTGCTTTACTGTATTAGATGTAAAAGACGCCTCTTTCAGCCTGCCTTTAGCAACCAAGAGCCAAGACCTTTTCGCCTTTGAATGGACAGACCCCGAGAAAGGCATCAATGGCCAGCTCACCTGGACTCGACTGCCACAAGGATTCAAAAATTCACTGACCATCTTCGATGAGGCCTTACACGAAGACTTGGGTGAGTTCCAGTCCGAGCACCCTCATTTGACCTTATTGCAATATGTACATGATACCCTGTTGGCAGCGGAAGACCAGGACACATGCCTGCGAGGCACCAGGGACTTGCTCCAGACAATAGCGGCTCTAGGATAACCGGCCTCAGCTCAAAAACCCCAGATCTGAAGAGCAGAGGTGAGCAACCTAGGGTACACATTAAAGGATGGACAAAGATGGTTGACAGACGCACGGAAGGAAACCGTCCTAAGGATCCCACAGCCACAAACTGTATGCCAGGTACATGAATTCTTGGGATCAGCAGGGTTCTGTCGATTATCCATTCCGGGTTTTGCCAAGATGGCTAGACCCTCCTCTATGAGGCCACCAGGAACCAGCAGAATTTTGAATGCATAGAGGCCATGAACAAAGCCTTTGATTATCTTAAACAGGCCTTGCTGTCTGCCCCAGCTCTTGGGTTGCCCGACCTAACCAAGCCCTTCTACCTGTATGTGGACGAGAAAGACGGGGTGGCAAAAGGGGTCCTCGTCCAGTACCTAGGTCTCTGGAAGAGACCAATAGCCTATCTCTCGAAAAAGTTGGCCATGGTAGCCACTAGATGGCCCCCATGCTTCAAAATTATTGCCAGTGGCCACTATGGTCAAGGACGCAGACAAACCGGCCATGAGGCAAGAACTGCATGTTACCACCCCATATGCTATTGAAGGGGTACTTAAACAGCCCCCAGACTTCTAGATCAGCAATGCCCGTCTGACCCATTATCAGAGCCTACTGCTAAACCCCACCAGAATTTGATTTAAGGCACCAACAACCCTGAATCCGGCAAAGCTACTCCCTAACCCAGACTGGGACCCCCCTCTACATGTGTCAAGAAATTGTGGCACAGGTGCATGGAATCAGAGCTGATCTCCAGGACCAGCCACTGCCTAATGCGAACACCACCTGGTACACGGACGGCAGCAGTTTTGTCCTAGAAGGAATCAGATTCGCGGGGGCAGCCGTAACCATGGAAACGGAGAACATCTGGGCAGCACCATTGGCAGCCGGAATATCGGCTCACCGGGCAGAAGTGATCGCACTGGCCGAGGCGCTAACCGTGGAGAAAGGTAAACGAATAAACATTTATGCTGACAGCAGGTATGCCTTTGCCACCGCGATATCCACGGAGCCCTTCACAGGGAGAGAGGGCTTCTGACAGCAGAGGGAAAAACTATTAAACATAAAACAGGGATCCCTTGGTGCTCAGCGGTTTAGCGCCTGCCTTTGGCCCAGGGCACAATACTGGAGTCCTGGATCGAGTCCCACGTTGGGCTCCCCGCATGGAGCCTGCTTCTCCCTCCTGCTGTGTCTCTGCATCTCTCTCTATGTGTCTATCACGAATAAATAAGTAAATAAATCTTTAAAAAATAAAAATAAAACAGAGATCCTTGAACTCCTAAGGGCCCCCTGGCTGCCCAAGGACCTAGCTATCACTCATTGTCCGGAACGCCACAGAGCAGTACTACCAGTAGCCAGGGGAAGCCGAATAGCCGACTCCAAAGCTAAAGACGTGGCCCTTATGATGACCCAGGTTTTAACAACCACACTACCTGATGCGGGGGCTGCAACCCTGCCTGATACTCCCAACTATACTGACACTGACTTGCACTGGATCAAACGCTTGCCTACGACCCAATGCTTGTGTGGCTGGTGGAGGGCCGCAGACTCCAGCCTCATCCAGCCAGAGGAACTAGGACGGCGAGGCCTATCCAAAATGCATCGGAGTACTCATATGGGAACAAAGAAAATGGAAGACCTCAAACGGCACGAAAAGATCACTATTAAAGGCTCTAGAGCAAAGATCAAGCAGATATTGGCGAGCTGCCACGCATACCAGTTAATGCCACTGCCCATGGATCTCACCCAGTTACCCGACTCTGAGGGGACCGCCCAGGAGCCTACTGGGAAGTGGACTTCACTGACGAAAAACCTGGAAAATACGGGGACAAGTATTTACTAGTGTTTGTGGATACTTTTTCAGGGCAGACAGAGGCATTTCACAACAAACATGAAACAGCACAGACCTTGACCAAGAAACTGCTAAAGACATATTACCGAGGTATGGTTTTCCTGTTAGAATTGGATCAGACAATGGCCCAGGATTCGTCTCTAAGGTAACACAGGGAGTGGCACAAATACTTGGGGCAGATTGGAAATTACATTGTGCATATAGGCCCCAAAGCTCAGGACAGGTAGAGAGGAGGAACAGAACATTCAAGGAGACCTTAACTAAATTAGCTCTGGAGACTGGCGGGAACTGGGTGACTCTCCTCCCCTTTGCCCTATATAGGGTGAGGAACTCCCCATATAAGGGGGGACGGACTCCCTACGAGATCATGTTCGGTCTTCCTCCACCTGTTATCCCCAATTTAAAACCTGAGGTGCTTGCTGAATTGGAAGATCACCCACTTCTTTTCACTCTCCAAATGTTACAATGAACCCATGAGCAGGTGCGGCCTAAGCTGAGGGCCCTCTAGGAGACTGGGCCACCCCCGGACCCCCATCAATATCAGCCAGGTGATTGGGTGTACGTGTGGAGATACCAACACCAGACACTTCAACCTCCCTGGAAGGGACCTTACATCGTGATCGTGACCACTTCCACCACTCTCAAGGTTGACAGGATTACGCCCTGGGTCCACTACACCCACGACCAGCCAGCTGACCCACACGCCTTTCTCAAGGACTTTGTTCCAGAATGGAAAAGCCAACTAGAAAAGGTCAATCCCCGAAAGCTAAGACTGAGCTAATCTCACTTATTTCCCACCTCCAAGACTCCCTAGTCTTAGGTTGTCCTTCAAAATAGAAGGCGATTATACTTAGTCTTCTTACAACAAAGGGTGGGGAGTTATGTGCTGCCACAAACGAAGGCTGTTGCTTCTTTGCTGAAATGTAAATCGGGGCGAGAACAGGAACAAGGTTGGTTCGAACCCTGGTTTAATCATTCCCCCTGGCTGACTACCATGTTATCCTCCCGCCGTCCCACTCATCATCAGCCTCCTCCTTCTAACCTTCAGACCCTGCCTCATTAATCGACGAGTAGCTTCTTGTCAAAGATCGGAGTCAATACAGTCCAACTTATGGTACTCAGGCAACAATGACTACCACTGCCTCTTTAGACAGAAACCCAGAACCGGAAATTGGGTCCTGCTTAGGATCCTAGGAAAAGAGGAGAATGTGGCACCCAGGGAATTTAACAAAAATCCCCTACCCCTGTTTTAGTATATGTGCTGCCGAAGCGAGCACAAAAATCCCCTACCCCTGGACAAGCGGAGCAGGACTAATTCCATTTTCTGCTGCACCCGCCACCTCCTGCTATGACCCCCACAGGACCTGCTTATTAAAAGGAGCTGCACCACCCTAGTCAAGCCACTGAGCACATCTTTATCCGAAATCAGATCATAAAAATGTAACCCCCGCTTGTGCCCCCCAACACTGCGCGCCAATTCTGACCAGAGTGATAGGCCAGTTCAAACGGTCACCATAGGTAGGGTAAACTGGGAGTCAACTGGCCCCCAGTTGCGGGCGGACTCACATGACTGTGCAACCTTCTGTGTGTGTTACAATCCCGTGGGCCACTGGCCCCCGGAAAGCTGCTACGCCTCTGAGCCCCGGGGTCCAAGTCCCTGCTCCGCCGTGTCGGGTACACTTGGACCCAAGCTCGAGCTTGTAAAGAAACCCTCGTGTGTTTGCATCGGTGTCGGCTCCTGGGGGCTTTCTCGGATTTGCTACCTGGGGCACAACGTGGGGTCCTGCTCCCGGGAGCGGGGAAGTCCGTCTCTTTCCTGCTGGACACGGGGCGACTGGCTCCATTCTGCCTTCCACTCGGGTGCCGGGTTCCCCTCTCCAGTGGTGGTGGTGGGGGGAACTGATGGCACCTCCATCTACTCCACGGACGGGCTCCCCTCTCACCCTCCTTCCTTAGAACTCCTTCCTGCCCGGCTCCTCTCCTCGGCCGGGAGATCCTACACAAACTCAAGGCCACCGTTCGTCTTTCTCCCTCACCCACTGCCTCTGCTCACCTCGTCTTACCCTTCATTTCTCCTGATCCCTCCACTCCACGCCCCCCGTCTCCCTCTACCCCTTAACCCCCAAGTCTGGGACACCTCTAAACCAATGGTGGCCACTCACCACCCCCCAGTCAAAACCCACTTAAAAGATCAAACCCCCCCGCCTCCTCTCCTTCTCAGCCCCAATTCTCCATTTCGGAAACTCACCGACGGGGACTTAAACCTAGTACAGACCGACTTGGCCAGCACGGCCTCCTTATCCCCAACAGCTCCCCGAGCATCACCCCCATTCTCCCTGCCAGGAAACCTTCTGGAGCCTATCGCCTACTACAAGGTTGAAGACTCATCAACGAGGCTGCTAGCCCTCTCCACCCGCTGGTGCCCAACCCATACGCCCCACTTTCTACTGTTCCCTCCACCGCTACTCACTTCTCACGCTGAGGCCTCAAAGATGCCTTCTTGATTCACTGCTCCTCCACACCCACATTCATACGTTCTCTTGGCCTTCCCATGGGAAGACCCCGACACACATACCTCAGGACAACTGGCCTGGACGGTCCTGCCTCAGGGACTCCAAGGATAGTCCCCATCTCTTTGGCCAGGCCCTTTCTAGACATCTCCAACAAGGCTCTTTCACACAGAGCACACTCCTCCAAGAAGTCGATGACCTTCCCCTTTGTAGGCCCTCCCGACCTTCCTCACAGGAAGACACTGCTCTCCTCCTCAGCTTCCTTGGTTCTAAAGGGTACCCGGTCACTCCCTCCAAAGCGCAACTTTGCACCCCCACGGTTACCTAGCTGGGTATATCCTTAACCCCTACACCTCGAAAACACTCACTGGAGACCGCCTCCGCCTACCACAACACCAGCATCTCCGGCCTCCCCTCTCCCCGCCAGAACGCCGACAACCTTCTCTCTTTCTTGGCTCTCGTGGGTTTCCTCTGGTACTGGATTCCTGACTTCGCTCTCCTGGCACGACCCCTCCACAGGGCAGCCAAACCAACCCCACGGGGGCCACGGACAGACCCCTCCCCTGTCAAACACCTTCTCTCCAAACGGGAAGACTGCCTTACTTTGGGACCCGTTTCAGCTCTTCCAGATCCCCCAAAACCTCCCTACTTATTGACTGATGAACGTTCCCGCTCGGCCCCTCGCCTCCTGGTACAGCCAACAGGACCAACGGAGCGGACACGGGCGTACCTCTCACAACAGCTAGATGTCGCCGCTCAGGGCTGGCAACCACGTCTCAGAGCCCTGGCTGGGGCCGCCTCCCTGACAAAGGAGGCCCTTACACTCACTCTACAAGGCCCCTCACCGTTTTCTCCTCTCACCGCCTGGGACACAGATCTACTGAGCCAGAAATCTGTTTCTCACCTGGACCCCGCTAGACTCCAACTTGATCTTCTCCTCTTCATCGAAAACCCGGACATCTACCACCCACCAACCTCTCGTCTAAATCCTGCTCCCCTCCTGCGGGTGGGTACTCCCCCCGCGACTCACTCAGAACCCTCCCATTCCTGCCCTCAACTCCTGCACGAGCTGACTCCTCCACGTCGGGACTTTCCTATCAAGCCCTCCCGAAGCCTGACCGAATGAATCCTCTTTGTGGATGGTAGTTCTCTCATCGCCCCGGACGGCCAGAGAGAGACACGCGGCCTACGCCGTACTTGCTTACCCTCGATGCCGTCCTGGAGGCGGCTGCCCTCCCCCTCGGGACACCACATACACTGCCTCCAAATACGCCTCCCTCATCACACACACACATTCTGTCCTCTGGCAAGAGCGAGGGTGTCTTACCACCAAGGGTACCACCCATAATCAATGGGCACCTCATTTCACAACTACTGGAGACCCTCAGCCCAGACCCTCAGACACCCCAACCTCACTCAAGTAGCCACTGTCCACTGTCGTGGACCGACCCTCCGAGGACCTGGTGTCCCGAGGCAACAACAAAGCCGACTCTCCACTGCCCGACCCACTGCCTTAGACCCCCACCAGCTCCCCTCCTCTTCCTCCACACACCACAGTCCCCCTCTTACACACACCAGGAAACTCAGACAGACACCCAAAAAGATGGGAGGAATCGCCAGGGACAAAGGCCGCATCTTCATTCCAAAGAAACTCGCTCTTCCAGACCCTTCAGCCCCCATGATCGTTTCAGACATACGGCAGTCCCTACACGTCGGGCCCAAGGCCTTACACCAGTTCCTACAACCCCTTTTCCACCCTCCACATGTGCCACAGGTTACCGGAGAGGCGCCGAAGTCTTGCAAACCCTGCTCCACGGTCAACGCTCGAGGGGGAATTCGCAGGCCCGGCGGGGCCCAATCCCCAGCTCTGCGCACACCAACCTGGCGAGGACTGGCAGCCTGACTTTTCCCACGTGCCACGCCATAAATCCTTTCCCTACCTGTTAGCCTCAGTGGACACCTTTACACGGTGGATAGGGGCTTTCTCCATACCTCGGGACACTGCGGAGGCGGCGGCCACCATAGCCCTCCAACACATCATTCCGAGGTTCGGCCTCCCGCGGACCCTACCATCTGACAACGGCCCGGCCTCATCTCCAGCATCACCCAGCAAGTCTCCGAGAGCCTAAATATTACCTGGAAACCCCATATCCCATACCAACCCCAGTCTTCGGGTAAGGGAGAGCGGGCCGACGGCCTTCTCGAGGGACATCTCACCAAACTGCCCTTGAAGCCCGCCCGTCCTGGCCACCCTCCTCCCGCTGGCTTTAACAAGGCTCAGAGCTTCCCCTAGAGGGCCGTGGGCTCTAAGTCCCTTTCAGCTTCTCGTGGGCGGCCCTTCCTGCTCACTCAAAATCTTCCCGTCACCGCCTCCTCTGCTCCTATCTTGCCTACCTTACCTAACTCTTCTAAGAGCCCTCCTGCGGGCCCATGCGACTCAGTCAGCCCGACTCCAGGGGAACCCACAGCAGATACTCCCCAAGCCCTGGCCCCAGGGGATTGCGTCCTGCTACAAGAACTATACCCAAAAACCTTACAGCCTAAGTGCACCGGTCCCGATACGGTGGCCCTTACGACCCCCACGGCCGCCAAACTCCTAGCACACCACCCGCGGGGTACACAGCTCTAAGTGAAAGCGAGGCCCCTCACGACACGGATGCGCAGGACCACCTTTGGGACCTACTCCAATACTGCTATGGCTCCATCCTCCTCCTCCTGGTCCTACCTCCTGGTCACTCCACCACTGACCCTGGGTTTAGGTGGACGTTTACATGACAGAAACCTGGCACCGGGGAATGTCCACCACTGATTGTCAACCACTGGGTTGCCAGGCCCTCATCAATTTCTCCATCCCCAATTGCCAGTCAATTCCTGTATCCACATCTGCTCCTAGAATCTCTTCCACCTATGATCAAGACCCATCCTACCTGCCAAAACTACCCGGTTGAAATCCACGGATGCTGCCCTTATCGCTACTGGAATATTCATCGCCTTGGCCACTTGTGCCGGGACCCTTTCGCCGGCACCTTTGCAACCAGTGACCCACGAGGCCGCTTCTACAGAACACACAGTAACTATAGCCTAACTATTCTGGACCCTTGGGATTCCCACTGGGCGACGGGGGTAACCGCAAAATTGTACCGCTGCCCCTTTTCCTCCTACCCTACCGTCTTCTCTCCCCGCATCTACACGACATACACACGTGCGGCTCTCACTTCCACCAATCCAACCCGACCGAAGGAACCAGACTCCCACCATACGTGCACAGGAGCAACTTCTCCAAACCCACCTACAGGCTACCCCAGCTCAGGCCCGGGGCGGGGCCCCTTCTCCTAGATGAAACTTAGCCAACAAGGCACTTACTTCCCTCTCCAGCCTTTCAGGCATGGGCAATCTGTCCCACTGTTTTATCTGTGCCGCCTGGGGCAAAGCCCCCCTCTTCCCTGGTGGCCGTTCCCCTCCCGAACGCATTGAACTGCGCCAACCTCACACCCGCACCTCCAGGGCATTGCATTCTCCCTCTCTCCTGGACAATGCCTTATTCACGGACCCTCTCAACCACCACTTCCCTTTGTCTTACTCCACCCTTAGGTCTTCCCTGCGTGTAGTCACCCTGTCAAATGTTACCTCTCATCACGCCCCGATCCGTGGTCTCTCTTGGCGCAACGGGCAGCCTTTCTGAATCTCTAGGTACCTCTGCCTCTCTCCTCTGTCTGCCTGTCTCCCTGGTTCCGCGACGAACTCTCTCTAGTCGGGCAGAAGTAGCCCTCCTGGCCAGCCTCCCGGAGAAGCACAAACGAGTGATCTTTCTCCCACTACTTATCGGGGTCTCCCCGGCTTCAACCCTGGTGGCCGCCCAAGGACACGTCACTGGCGAGACAGGACCCAGGTAGGAAACCTGAACCATACCTTACTTACCCAGACCCCATAGAAAGGCAGAAGCGCTTATCGCCCCGTACCGCTTCCTCCAGTCACATGCCCCAATGCCTATCAGCCCGTACAGACACGAGCCCTTAGCACTCCCCCTTCAAAAGCCGGCTTCCCCGGCTCTGCTCCCTCTCGGGGCCTGGGAACCTCGCCCCAGATGCGCCCACTGAAAGCCTCTTTTGACCCACCTTTGCCTGGCCTCTCTAGTTCATTTGCCTACCAGTCGCATGAAACCTGAGATTTGGTGCCGAAACCCGGGAGGAGTTCGAGGCCCCGCTCTGGAGGGAGCCCCTCTCCTCTCACCACCAGGACCTGAACTGAACCCCACGCCTCGAGTCGCCGGGTAGGCGCCCCCTGATTCCGTGCCCCTGTCCCGCTGGTGCTGCCGGAAGCCGCGGCCGCGCCAGGGCAACTCCACAGAGCCAGCGGGTGGCTCTCCGGTGCTCCCTGGGGATCAGGAGACGTCCTCATCCTTAGGGCCACCTCTGTTTCTCTGGTGACCCTGGGCTGCAAACGGGGACGCCTGTCTTCAGTCTCCGGGTTACCCGGTGCGAATCATGGAACTGCCCAATCCCAATGTGACCCCGAAACTCCGACGGGTTGTCTACTGTCCAATTTCAAAACCCGGGGCCGGGATCCCTGGGTGGCGCAGCGGTCTGGCGCCTGCCTTTGACCCAGGGTCGGATCCTGGAGACCCGGCACCGAATCCCACGTCAGGCTCCCGGTGCATGGAGCCTGCTTCTCCCTCTGCTTGTGTCTCTGCCCCCCACCCCCTCTCTCTCTCTGTGTGCCTATCATAAATAAATAAAAACTTAAAAAAAAAGAAAAGAAAGAAAACCCGGGGCCTTTCCCAGGACCTGAAAAGGCGCCGCCTCAGCCTCATTCATTTCTCTACGGTGGCCCGGCCCCAATATTACCTGGACAATCAGTCTCCACGGCCCCTGAGGGTACTTCTGACTACCAAATTCTCACGGCCCAGGACAATCTCTAGACCTCAGGGCAAGCGGACCAAGGTCCCAGACATGCAGGCTTTCTGGGACCTCCGCTCTCGCCCCTCTCTCTGCTCCCAATGTTCCACCACCCAGGTCCTTTCGGCGCGGGAGCCGCTCCCTCCGCCCCCTCCACCCATTCCCTCAGCTCCAAGAGCCCCCGAATCCTTTCCCCCTTCCCCTGTCTCAGGGTCCCCTGACACCCTGGCCCGAACACCTACTAGGGGAACGCCAGCCCTGCCCCCTGCCCCCTTCTCCTCCTCCTGCCTCCCAACCACACACCTCCTTACCCGTTTCTGACCCCCAACCTTCACCCCCCTACCTCCCCTCCGATCCAGGTGCACAAGATCCCACAAGGTCTCGCCTCCCCTGACCTGGCCGGCCCCCTGCGACAGGTGGTGGGAGCTGAAGGGATTGTTCGGGTCCACGCTTTCTCCCTTCAGGACCTTTCCCACATGGAAAAGGGGGCTGGGCTCTTACTCTGCTAACCCGGGACTGCAGCCAAGAATTCAGTATTTGGCCCAGGTAGAGGGCTTGCTTGACTTGGCAGGATTTGCATGTGCTGCAGACCACCCCCCTTCCACCAGAGGACAGGGAGAGAATGCAGGCTGCCGCCCGACAACACGCCGGCCGGGTCCGTTTCACCGACGGGGCTGTGCCAATCGGTGCTCGGGCGGTTCCCGCCGAGGATCCCGCACGCCCTTAGCAGACGGGCCGGGAGGGGGGGGGCCGCCGCCGCCGCCGCCGCCGCCGCCGCCGCCCCACGTCCACTGTCTCCACGCTGGCACGCGGGCGGTCTCTAACAGGGCTGTCTGTCAACTACGCTAGGGTCCGGCAAGTCGCTCAGAACCCAGATGAGAAGCCTGCTCTTTGCCTTCAGAGGCTCGCTGAGGCTGTAACCCAGTACCCTCGCCTGGACCCTGCCTCCCCGGCCCCGTCCAGGGCTACTGTGGTGGCGACGCATTTTCTCTCTCAGTCCTCCCCGATACCCGGAAAAAAAAATTCAAGAAGGCCGAAGAGGGTCCCCAAACTCCCATTCCCGACCTGCCGACCATGGCATTGAACGTCTTGAACACCCGAGACGAAGAGCGGCTGAACCGCAGGGGCAGGCCAGACTGCAGCTGCAGCTGCAGGTGCAACTCCACACCCCAGCCTCGCTGGCAGCCCTGCGGCCGGCGGGCTCCGGGAGGCACACAGAGGGGCACCCTACCGCATCCCGCCTGGGGCTTGCATCAGACGCGGCACCGAGGGACACCGGGCCCGTCAATGTCCCAGGATCACGGAGCCGACGCGGCCAGGCCCGCGATGTCGAGTGACGGGCCACTGGAAATCCGCCTGCCCTGGTCTCGGGGCATCCTCGGCGCCTCCACACGGAGGCAACCCTGAGCCGCAAAGTCCAACCTTCCGACTACTCGGACTGGACCACGACTCGCGGGGCCCAGACTCGGACACCCCCTAACCCAGGCCGAGCCTGGGGTGTGGGACCCAGGGAATTTCACAAAAATCCCCTGCCCCTGGACAAGCGGAGCAGGACTAACTCCATTTTCTGCTGCACCCGCCACCTCCTGCTATGACCCCCACAGGACCTGCTTATTGCTTAAGGCGCTGCCCCACCCTAGTCAAGCCACTGAGCACACCCTTACCCGAAATCAGATCATAAAAATGTAACCCCCGCTTGTGCCCCCCAACACTGCGCGCCAATTCTGACCAGAGTGATAGGCCAGTTCAAACGGTCACCATAGGTAGGGTAAACTGGGAGTCAACTGGCCCCCAGTTGCGGGCGGACTCACATGACTGTGCAACCTTCTGTGTGTGTTACAATCCCGTGGGCCACTGGCCCCCGGAAAGCTGCTACGCCTCTGAGCCCCGGGGTCCAAGTCCCTGCTCCGCCGTGTCGGGTATACTTGGACCCAAGCTCGAGCTTGTAAAGAAACCCTCGTGTGTTTGCATCGGTGTCGGCTCCTGGGGGCTTTCTCGGATTTGCTCCCGGGGGCACAACGTGGGGTCCTGCTCCCGGGAGCGGGGAAGTCCGTCTCTTTCCTGCTGGACACGGGGCGACTGGCTCCATTCTGCCTTCCACTCGGGTGCCGGGTTCCCCTCTCCAGTGGTGGTGGTGGTGGGAACTGATGGCACCTCCATCGACTCCACGGACGGGCTCCCCTCTCACCCTCCTTCCTTAGAACTCCTTCCTGCCCGGCTCCTCTCCTCGGCCGGGAGATCCTACACAAACTCAAGGCCACCGTTCGTCTTTCTCCCTCACCCACTGCCTCTGCTCACCTCGTCTTACCCTTCATTTCTCCTGATCCCTCCACTCCACGCCCCCCGTCTCCCTCTACCCCTTAACCCCCAAGTCTGGGACACCTCTAAACCAATGGTGGCCACTCACCACCCCCCAGTCAAAACCCACTTAAAAGATCAAACACCCCCGCCTCCTCTCCTTCTCAGCCCCAATTCTCCATTTCGGAAACTCACCGACGGGGACTTAAACCTAGTACAGACCGACTTGGCCAGCACGGCCTCCTTATCCCCAACAGCTCCCCGAGCATCACCCCCATTCTCCCTGCCAGGAAACCTTCTGGAGCCTATCGCCTAGTACAAGGTTGAAGACTCATCAACGAGGCTGCTAGCCCTCTCCACCCGCTGGTGCCCAACCCATACGCCCCACTTCCTACTGTTCCCTCCACCGCTACTCACTTCTCACGCTTAGGCCTCAAAGACGCCTTCTTGATTCACTGCTCCTCCACACCCACATTCATACGTTCTCTTGGCCTTCCCATGGGAAGACCCCGACACGCATACCTCAGGACAACTGGCCTGGACGGTCCTGCCTCAGGGACTCCAAGGATAGTCCCCATCTCTTTGGCCAGGCCCTTTCTAGACATCTCCAACAAGGCTCTTTCACACAGAGCACACTCCTCCAAGAAGTCGATGACCTTCCCCTTTGTAGGCCCTCCCGACCTTCCTCACAGGAAGACACTGCTCTCCTCCTCAGCTTCCTTGGTTCTAAAGGGTACCCGGTCACTCCCTCCAAAGCGCAACTTTGCACCCCCACGGTTACCTACCTGGGTATATCCTTAACCCCTACACCTCGAAAACACTCACTGGAGATCGCCTCCGCCTACCACAACGCCAGCATCTCCGGCCTCCCCTCTCCCCGCCAGAACGCCGACAACCTTCTCTCTTTCTTGGCTCTCGTGGGTTTCCTCTGGTACTGGATTCCTGACTTCGCTCTCCTGGCACGACCCCTCCACAGGGCAGCCAAACCAACCCCACGGGGGCCACGGACAGACCCCTCCCCTGTCAAACACCTTCTCTCCAAACGGGAAGACTGCCTTACTTTGGGACCCGTTTCAGCTCTTCCAGATCCCCCAAAACCTCCCTACTTATTGACTGATGAACGTTCCCGCTCGGCCCCTCGCCTCCTGGTACAGCCAACAGGACCAACGGAGCGGACACGGGCGTACCTCTCACAACAGCTAGATGTCGCCGCTCAGGGCTGGCAACCATGTCTCAGAGCCCTGGCTGGGGCCGCCTCCCTGACAAAGGAGGCCCTTACACTCACTCTACAAGGCCCCTCACCGTTTTCTCCTCTCACCGCCTGGGACACAGATCTACTGAGCCAGAAATCTGTTTCTCATCTGGACCCCGCTAGACTCCAACTTGATCTTCTCGTCTTCATCGAAAACCCGGACATCTACCACCCACCAACCTCTCGTCTAAATCCTGCTCCCCTCCTGCGGGTGGGTACTCCCCCCGCGACTCACTCAGAACCCTCCCATTCCTGCCCTCAACTCCTGCACGAGCTGACTCCTCCACGTCGGGACTTTCCTATCAAGCCCTCCCGAAGCCTGACCGAATGAATCCTCTTTGTGGATGGTAGTTCTCTCATCGCCCCGGACGGCCAGAGAGAGACACGCGGCCTACGCCGTACTTGCTTACCCTCGATGCCGTCCTGGAGGCGGCTGCCCTCCCCCTCGGGACACCACATACACTGCCTCCAAATACGCCTCCCTCATCACACACACACATTCTGTCCTCTGGCAAGAGCGAGGGTGTCTTACCACCAAGGGTACCACCCATAATCAATGGGCACCTCATTTCACAACTACTGGAGACCCTCAGCCCAGACCCTCAGACCCCCCAACCTCACTCAAGTAGCCACTGTCCACTGTCGTGGACCGACCCTCCGAGGACCTGGTGTCCCGAGGCAACAACAAAGCCGACTCTCCACCGCCCGACCCACTGCCTTAGACCCCCACCAGCTCCCCTCCTCTTCCTCCACACACCACAGTCCCCCTCTTACACACACCAGGAAACTCAGACAGACACCCAAAAGGATGGGAGGAATCGCCAGGGACAAAGGCCGCATCTTCATTCCAAAGAAACTCGCTCTTCCAGACCCTTCAGCCCCCATGATCGTTTCAGACATACGGCAGTCCCTACACGTCGGGCCCAAGGCCTTACACCAGTTCCTACAACCCCTTTTCCACCCTCCACATGTGCCACAGGTTACCGGAGAGGCGCCGAAGTCTTGCAAACCCTGCTCCACGGTCAACGCTCGAGGGGGAATTCGCAGGCCCGGCGGGGCCCAATCCCCAGCTCTGCGCACACCAACCTGGCGAGGACTGGCAGCCTGACTTTTCCCACGTGCCACGCCATAAATCCTTTCCCTACCTGTTAGCCTCAGTGGACACCTTTACACGGTGGATAGGGGCTTTCTCCATACCTCGGGACACTGCGGAGGCGGCGGCCACCATAGCCCTCCAACACATCATTCCGAGGTTCGGCCTCCCGCGGACCCTACCATCTGACAACGGCCCGGCCTCATCTCCAGCATCACCCAGCAAGTCTCCGAGAGCCTAAATATTACCTGGAAACCCCATATCCCATACCAACCCCAGTCTTCGGGTAAGGGAGAGCGGGCCGACGGCCTTCTCGAGGGACGTCTCACCAAACTGCCCTTGAAGCCCGCCCGTCCTGGCCACCCTCCTCCCGCTGGCTTTAACAAGGCTCAGAGCTTCCCCTAGAGGGCCGTGGGCTCCAAGTCCCTTTCAGCTTCTCGTGGGCGGCCCTTCCTGCTCACTCAAAATCTTCCCGTCACCGCCTCCTCTGCTCCTATCTTGCCTACCTTACCTAACTCTTCTAAGAGCCCTCCTGCGGGCCCATGCGACTCAGTCAGCCCGACTCCAGGGGAACCCACAGCAGATACTCCCCAAGCCCTGGCCCCAGGGGATAGCGTCCTGCTACAAGAACTATACCCAAAAACCTTACAGCCTAAGTGCACCGGTCCCGATACGGTGGCCCTTACGACCCCCACGGCCGCCAAACTCCTAGCACACCACCCGCGGGGTACACAGCTCTAAGTGAAAGCGAGGCCCCTCACGACACGGATGCGCAGGACCACCTTTGGGACCTACTCCAATACTGCTATGGCTCCATCCTCCTCCTCCTGGTCCTACCTCCTGGTCACTCCACCACTGACCCTGGGTTTAGGTGGACGTTTACATGACAGAAACCTGGCACCGGGGAATGTCCACCACTGATTGTCAACCACTGGGTTGCCAGGCCCTCATCAATTTCTCCATCCCCAATTGCCAGTCAATTCCTGTATCCACATCTGCTCCTAGAATCTCTTCCACCTACGATCAAGACCCATCCTACCTGCCAAAACTACCCGGTTGAAATCCACGGATGCTGCCCTTATCGCTACTGGAATATTCATCGCCTTGGCCACTTGTGCCGGGACCCTTTCGCCGGCACCTTTGCAACCAGTGACCCATGAGGCCGCTTCTACAGAACACACAGTAACTATAGCCTAACTATTCTGGACCCTTGGGATTCCCACTGGGCGACGGGGGTAACCGCAAAATTGTACCGCTGCCCCTTTTCCTCCTACCCTACCGTCTTCTCTCCCCGCATCTACACGACATACACACGTGCGGCTCTCACTTCCACCAATCCAACCCGACCGAAGGAACCAGACTCCCACCATACGTGCACAGGAGCAACTTCTCCAAACCCACCTACAGGCTACCCCAGCTCAGGCCCGGGGCGGGGCCCCTTCTCCTAGATGAAACTTAGCCAACAAGGCACGTACTTCCCTCTCCAGCCTTTCAGGCATGGGCAATCTGTCCCACTGTTTTATCTGTGCCGCCTGGGGCAAAGCCCCCCTCTTCCCTGGTGGCCGTTCCCCTCCCGAACGCATTGAACTGCGCCAACCTCACACCCGCACCTCCAGGGCATTGCATTCTCCCTCTCTCCTGGACAATGCCTTATTCACGGACCCTCTCAACCACCACTTCCCTTTGTCTTACTCCACCCTTAGGTCTTCCCTGCGTGTAGTCACCCTGTCAAATGTTACCTCTCATCACGCCCCGATCCGTGGTCTCTCTTGGCGCAACGGGCAGCCTTTCTGAATCTCTAGGTACCTCTGCCTCTCTCCTCTGTCTGCCTGTCTCCCTGGTTCCGCGACGAACTCTCTCTAGTCGGGCAGAAGTAGCCCTCCTGGCCAGCCTCCCGGAGAAGCACAAACGAGTGATCTTTCTCCCACTACTTATCGGGGTCTCCCCGGCTTCAACCCTGGTGGCCGCCCAAGGACACGTCACTGGCGAGACAGGACCCAGGTAGGAAACCTGAACCATACCTTACTTACCCAGACCCCATAGAAAGGCAGAAGCGCTTATCGCCCCGTACCGCTTCCTCCAGTCACATGCCCCAATGCCTATCAGCCCGTACAGACACGAGCCCTTAGCACTCCCCCTTCAAAAGCCGGCTTCCCCGGCTCTGCTCCCTCTCGGGGCCTGGGAACCTCGCCCCAGATGCGCCCACTGAAAGCCTCTTTTGACCCACCTTTGCCTGGCCTCTCTAGTTCATTTGCCTACCAGTCGCATGAAACCTGAGATTTGGTGCCGAAACCCGGGAGGAGTTCGAGGCCCCGCTCTGGAGGGAGCCCCTCTCCTCTCACCACCAGGACCTGAACTGAACCCCACGCCTCGAGTCGCCGGGTAGGCGCCCCCTGATTCCGTGCCCCTGTCCCGCTGGTGCTGCCGGAAGCCGCGGCCGCGCCAGGGCAACTCCACAGAGCCAGCGGGTGGCTCTCCGGTGCTCCCTGGGGATCAGGAGACGTCCTCATCCTTAGGGCCACCTCTGTTTCTCTGGTGACCCTGGGCTGCAAACGGGGACGCCTGTCTTCAGTCTCCGGGTTACCCGGTGCGAATCATGGAACTGCCCAATCCCAATGTGACCACGAAACTCCGACGGGTTGTCTACTGTCCAATTTCAAAACCCGGGACCGGGATCCCTGGGTGGCGGAGCGGTCTGGCGCCTGCCTTTGACCCAGGGTCCGATCCTGGAGACCCGGCACCGAATCCCACGTCAGGCTCCCGGTGCATGGAGCCTACTTCTCCCTCTGCTTGTGTCTCTGCCCCCCACCCCCTCTCTCTCTGTGTGTGACTATCATAAATAAATAAAAACTTAAAAAAAAAGAAAAGAAAGAAAACCCGGGGCCTTTCCCAGGACCTGAAAAGGCGCCGCCTCAGCCTCATTCATTTCTCTACGGTGGCCCGGCCCCAATATTACCTGGACAATCAGTCTCCACGGCCCCTGAGGGTACTTCTGACTACCAAATTCTCACGGCCCAGGACAATCTCTAGAACTCAGGGCAAGCGGACCAAGGTCCAGGACATGCAGGCTTTATGGGACCTCCGCTCTCGCCCCTCTCTCTGCTCCCAATGTTCCACCACCCAGGTCCTTTCGGCGCGGGAGCCGCTCCCTCCGCCCCCTCCACCCATTCCCTCAGCTCCAAGAGCCCCCGAATCCTTTCCGCCTTCCCCTGTCTCAGGGTCCCCTGACACCCTGGCCCGAACACCTACTAGGGGAACGCCAGCCCTGCCCCCTGCCCCCTTCTCCTCCTCCTGCCTCCCAACCACACACCTCCTTACCCGTTTCTGACCCCCAACCTTCACCACCCTACCTCCCCTCCGATCCAGGTGCACAAGATCCCACAAGGTCTCGCCTCCCCTGACCTGGCCGGCCCCCTGCGACAGGTGGTGGGAGCTGAAGGGATTGTTCGGGTCCACGCTTTCTCCCTTCAGGACCTTTCCCACATGGAAAAGGGGGCTGGGCTCTTACTCTGCTAACCCGGGACTGCAGCCAAGAAGTCAGTATTTGGCCCAGGCAGAGGGCTTGCTGGACTTGGCAGGATTTGCATGTGCTGCAGACCACCCCCCTTCCACTAGAGGACAGGGAGCGAATGCAGGCTGCCGCCCGACAACACGCCGGCCGGGTCCGTTTCACCGACGGGGCTGTGCCAATCGGTGCTCGGGCGGTTCCCGCCGAGGATCCCGCACGCCCTTAGCAGACGGGCCGGGAGGGGGGGGGCCGCCGCCGCCGCCGCCCCACGTCCACTGTCTCCACGCTGGCACGCGGGCGGTCTCTAACAGGGCTGTCTGTCAACTACGCTAGGGTCCGGCAAGTCGCTCAGAACCCAGATGAGAAGCCTGCTCTTTGCCTTCAGAGGCTCGCTGAGGCTGTAACCCAGTACCCTCGCCTGGACCCTGCCTCCCCGGCCCCGTCCAGGGCTACTGTGGTGGCGACGCATTTTCTCTCTCAGTCCTCCCCGATACCCGGAAAAAAAAATTCAAGAAGGCCGAAGAGGGTCCCCAAACTCCCATTCCCGACCTGCCGACCATGGCATTGAACGTCTTGAACACCCGAGACGAAGAGCGGCTGAACCGCAGGGGCAGGCCAGACTGCAGCTGCAGCTGCAGGTGCAACTCCACACCCCAGCCTCGCTGGCAGCCCTGCGGCCGGCGGGCTCCGGGAGGCACACAGAGGGGCACCCCACCGCATCCCGCCTGGGGCTTGCGTCAGACGCGGCACCGAGGGACACCGGGCCCGTCAATGTCCCAGGATCACAGAGCCGACGCGGCCAGGCCCGCGATGTCGAGTGACGGGCCACTGGAAATCCGCCTGCCCTGGTCTCGGGGCATCCTCGGCGCCTCCACACGGACGCAACCCTGAGCCGCAAAGTCCAACCTTCCGACTACTCGGACTGGACCACGACTCGCGGGGCCCAGACTCGGACACCCCCTAACCCAGGCCGAGCCTGGGGTGTGGGACCCAGGGAATTTAACAAAAATCCCCTGCCCCTGGACAAGCGGAGCAGGACTAACTCCATTTTCTGCTGCACCCGCCACCTCCTGCTATGACCCCAACAGGACCTGCTTATTGCTTAAGGCGCTGCCCCACCCTAGTCAAGCCACTGAGCACACCCTTACCCGAAATCAGATCATAAAAACGTAACCCCCGCTTGTGCCCCCCAACACTGCGCGCCAATTCTGACCAGAGTGATAGGCCAGTTCAAACGGTCACCATAGGTAGGGTAAACTGGGAGTCAACTGGCCCCCAGTTGCGGGCGGACTCACATGACTGTGCAACCTTCTGTGTGTGTTACAATCCCGTGGGCCACTGGCCCCCGGAAAGCTGCTACGCCTCTGAGCCCCGGGGTCCAAGTCCCTGCTCCGCCGTGTCGGGTATACTTGGACCCAAGCTCGAGCTTGTAAAGAAACCCTCGTGTGTTTGCATCGGTGTCGGCTCCTGGGGGCTTTCTCGGATTTGCTACCTGGGGCACAACGTGGGGTCCTGCTCCCGGGAGCGGGGAAGTCCGTCTCTTTCCTGCTGGACACGGGGCGACTGGCTCCATTCTGCCTTCCACTCGGGTGCCGGGTTCCCCTCTCCAGTGGTGGTGGTGGGGGGAACTGATGGCACCTCCATCTACTCCACGGACGGGCTCCCCTCTCACCGTCCTTCCTTAGAACTCCTTCCTGCCCGGCTCCTCTCCTCGGCCGGGATATCCTACACAAACTCAAGGCCACCGTTCGTCTTTCTCCCTCACCCACTGCCTCTGCTCACCTCGTCTTACCCTTCATTTCTCCTGATCCCTCCACTCCACGCCCCCCGTCTCCCTCTACCCCTTAACCCCCAAGTCTGGGACACCTCTAAACCAATGGTGGCCACTCACCACCCCCCAGTCAAAACCCACTTAAAAGATCAAACCCCCCCGCCTCCTCTCCTTCTCAGCCCCAATTCTCCATTTCGGAAACTCACCGACGGGGACTTAAACCTAGTACAGACCGACTTGGCCAGCACGGCCTCCTTATCCCCAACAGCTCCCCGAGCATCACCCCCATTCTCCCTGCCAGGAAACCTTCTGGAGCCTATCGCCTAGTACAAGGTTGAAGACTCATCAACGAGGCTGCTAGCCCTCTCCACCCGCTGGTGCCCAACCCATACGCCCCACTTCCTACTGTTCCCTCCACCGCTACTCACTTCTCACGCTTAGGCCTCAAAGATGCCTTCTTGATTCACTGCTCCTCCACACCCACATTCATACGTTCTCTTGGCCTTCCCATGGGAAGACCCCGACACACATACCTCAGGACAACTGGCCTGGACGGTCCTGCCTCAGGGACTCCAAGGATAGTCCCCATCTCTTTGGCCACGCCCTTTCTAGACATCTCCAACAAGGCTCTTTCACACAGAGCACACTCCTCCAAGAAGTCGATGACCTTCCCCTTTGTAGGCCCTCCCGACCTTCCTCACAGGAAGACACTGCTCTCCTCCTCAGCTTCCTTGGTTCTAAAGGGTACCCGGTCACTCCCTCCAAAGCGCAACTTTGCACCCCCACGGTTACCTACCTGGGTATATCCTTAACCCCTACACCTCGAAAACACTCACTGGAGACCGCCTCCGCCTACCACAACACCAGCATCTCCGGCCTCCCCTCTCCCCGCCAGAACGCCGACAACCTTCTCTCTTTCTTGGCTCTCGTGGGTTTCCTCTGGTACTGGATTCCTGACTTCGCTCTCCTGGCACGACCCCTCCACAGGGCAGCCAAACCAACCCCACGGGGGCCACGGACAGACCCCTCCCCTGTCAAACACCTTCTTTCCAAATGGGAAGACTGCCTTACTTTGGGACCCGTTTCAGCTCTTCCAGATCCCCCAAAACCTCCCTACTTATTGACTGATGAACGTTCCCGCTCGGCCCCTCGCCTCCTGGTACAGCCAACAGGACCAACGGAGCGGACACGGGCGTACCTCTCACAACAGCTAGATGTCGCCGCTCAGGGCTGGCAACCATGTCTCAGAGCCCTGGCTGGGGCCGCCTCCCTGACAAAGGAGGCCCTTACACTCACTCTACAAGGCCCCTCACCGTTTTCTCCTCTCACCGCCTGGGACACAGATCTACTGAGCCAGAAATCTGTTTCTCATCTGGACCCCGCTAGACTCCAACTTGATCTTCTCCTCTTCATCGAAAACCCGGACATCTACCACCCACCAACCTCTCGTCTAAATCCTGCTCCCCTCCTGCGGGTGGGTACTCCCCCCGCGACTCACTCAGAACCCTCCCATTCCTGCCCTCAACTCCTGCACGAGCTGACTCCTCCACGTCGGGACTTTCCTATCAAGCCCTCCCGAAGCCTGACCGAATCCTCTTTGTGGATGGTAGTTCTCTCATCGCCCCGGACGGCCAGAGAGAGACACGCGGCCTACGCCGTACTTGCCTACCCTCGATGCCGTCCTGGAGGCGGCTGCCCTCCCCCTCGGGACACCACATACACTGCCTCCAAATATGCCTCCCTCATCACACACACACATTCTGTCCTCTGGCAAGAGCGAGGGTGTCTTACCACCAAGGGTACCACCCATAATCAATGGGCACCTCATTTCACAACTACTGGAGACCCTCAGCCCAGACCCTCAGACCCCCCAACCTCACTCAAGTAGCCACTGTCCACTGTCGTGGACCGACCCTCCGAGGACCTGGTGTCCCGAGGCAACAACAAAGCCGACTCTCCACTGCCCGACCCACTGCCTTAGACCCCCACCAGCTCCCCTCCTCTTCCTCCACACACCACAGTCCCCCTCTTACACACACCAGGAAACTCAGACAGACACCCAAAAGGATGGGAGGAATCGCCAGGGACAAAGGCCGCATCTTCATTCCAAAGAAACTCGCTCTTCCAGACCCTTCAGCCCCCATGATCGTTTCAGACATACGGCAGTCCCTACACGTCGGGCCCAAGGCCTTACACCAGTTCCTACAACCCCTTTTCCACCCTCCACATGTGCCACAGGTTACCGGAGAGGCGCCGAAGTCTTGCAAACCCTGCTCCACGGTCAACGCTCGAGGGGGAATTCGAAGGCCCGGCGGGGCCCAATCCCCAGCTCTGCGCACACCAACCTGGCGAGGACTGGCAGCCTGACTTTTCCCACGTGCCACGCCATAAATCCTTTCCCTACCTGTTAGCCTCAGTGGACACCTTTACACGGTGGATAGGGGCTTTCTCCATACCTCGGGACACTGCGGAGGCGGCGGCCACCATAGCCCTCCAACACATCATTCCGAGGTTCGGCCTCCCGCGGACCCTACCATCTGACAACGGCCCGGCCTCATCTCCAGCATCACCCAGCAAGTCTCCGAGAGCCTAAATATTACCTGGAAACCCCATATCCCATACCAACCCCGGTCTTCGGGTAAGGGAGAGCGGGCCGACGGCCTTCTCGAGGGACGTCTCACCAAACTGCCCTTGAAGCCCGCCCGTCCTGGCCACCCTCCTCCCGCTGGCTTTAACAAGGCTCAGAGCTTCCCCTAGAGGGCCGTGGGCTCTAAGTCCCTTTCAGCTTCTCGTGGGCGGCCCTTCCTGCTCACTCAAAATATTCCCGTCACCGCCTCCTCTGCTCCTATCTTGCCTACCTTACCTAACTCTTCTAAGAGCCCTCCTGCGGGCCCATGCGACTCAGTCAGCCCGACTCCAGGGGAACCCACAGCAGATACTCCCCAAGCGCTGGCCCCAGGGGATAGCGTCCTGCTACAAGAACTATACCCAAAAACCTTACAGCCTAAGTGCACCGGTCCCGATACGGTGGCCCTTACGACCCCCACGGCCGCCAAACTCCTAGCACACCACCCGCGGGGTACACAGCTCTAAGTGAAAGCGAGGCCCCTCACGACACGGATGCGCAGGACCACCTTTGGGACCTACTCCAATACTGCTATGGCTCCATCCTCCTCCTCCTGGTCCTACCTCCTGGTCACTCCACCACTGACCCTGGGTTTAGGTGGACGTTTACATGACAGAAACCTGGCACCGGGGAATGTCCACCACTGATTGTCAACCACTGGGTTGCCAGGCCCTCATCAATTTCTCCATCCCCAATTGCCAGTCAATTCCTGTATCCACATCTGATCCTAGAATCTCTTCCACCTATGATCAAGACCCATCCTACCTGCCAAAACTACCCGGTTGAAATCCACGGATGCTGCCCTTATCGCTACTGGAATATTCATCGCCTTGGCCACTTGTGCCGGGACCCTTTCGCCGGCACCTTTGCAACCAGTGACCCATGAGGCCGCTTCTACAGAACACACAGTAACTATAGCCTAACTATTCTGGACCCTTGGGATTCCCACTGGGCGACGGGGGTAACCGCAAAATTGTACCGCTGCCCCTTTTCCTCCTACCCTACCGTCTTCTCTCCCCGCATCTACACGACATACACACGTGCGGCTCTCACTTCCACCAATCCAACCCGACCGAAGGAACCAGACTCCCACCATACGTGCACAGGAGCAACTTCTCCAAACCCACCTACAGGCTACCCCAGCTCAGGCCCGGGGCGGGGCCCCTTCTCCTAGATGAAACTTAGCCAACAAGGCACGTACTTCCCTCTCCAGCCTTTCAGGCATGGGCAATCTGTCCCACTGTTTTATCTGTGCCGCCTGGGGCAAAGCCCCCCTCTTCCCTGGTGGCCGTTCCCCTCCCTAACGCATTGAACTGCGCCAACCTCACACCCGCACCTCCAGGGCATTGCATTCTCCCTCTCTCCTGGACAATGCCTTATTCACGGACCCTCTCAACCACCACTTCCCTTTGTGTTACTCCACCCTTAGGTCTTCCCTGCGTGTAGTCACCCTGTCAAATGTTACCTCTCATCACGCCCCGATCCGTGGTCTCTCTTGGCGCAACGGGCAGCCTTTCTGAATCTCTAGGTACCTCTGCCTCTCTCCTCTGTCTGCCTGTCTCCCTGGTTCCGCGACGAACTCTCTCTAGTCGGGCAGAAGTAGCCCTCCTGGCCAGCCTCCCGGAGAAGCACAAACGAGTGATCTTTCTCCCACTACTTATCGGGGTCTCCCCGGCTTCAACCCTGGTGGCCGCCCAAGGACACGTCACTGGCGAGACAGGACCCAGGTAGGAAACCTGAACCATACCTTACTTACCCAGACCCCATAGAAAGGCAGAAGCGCTTATCGCCCCGTACCGCTTCCTCCAGTCACATGCCCCAATGCCTATCAGCCCGTACAGACACGAGCCCTTAGCACTCCCCCTTCAAAAGCCGGCTTCCCCGGCTCTGCTCCCTCTCGGGGCCTGGGAACCTCGCCCCAGATGCGCCCACTGAAAGCCTCTTTTGACCCACCTTTGCCTGGCCTCTCTAGTTCATTTGCCTACCAGTCGCATGAAACCTGAGATTTGGTGCCGAAACCCGGGAGGAGTTCGAGGCCCCGCTCTGGAGGGAGCCCCTCTCCTCTCACCACCAGGACCTGAACTGAACCCCACGCCTCGAGTCGCCGGGTAGGCGCCCCCTGATTCCGTGCCCCTGTCCCGCTGGTCCTGCCGGAAGCCGCGGCCGCGCCAGGGCAACTCCACAGAGCCAGCGGGTGGCTCTCCGGTGCTCCCTGGGGATCAGGAGACGTCCTCATCCTTAGGGCCACCTCTGTTTCTCTGGTGACCCTGGGCTGCAAACGGGGACGCCTGTCTTCAGTCTCCGGGTTACCCGGTGCGAATCATGGAACTGCCCAATCCCAATGTGACCCCGAAACTCCGACGGGTTGTCTACTGTCCAATTTCAAAACCCGGGGCCGGGATCCCTGGGTGGCGCAGCGGTCTGGCGCCTGCCTTTGACCCAGGGTCCGATCCTGGAGACCCGGCACCGAATCCCACGTCAGGCTCCCGGTGCATGGAGCCTGCTTCTCCCTCTGCTTGTGTCTCTGCCCCCCACCCCCTCTCTCTCTCTGTGTGACTATCATAAATAAATAAAAACTTAAAAAAAAAGAAAAGAAAGAAAACCCGGGGCCTTTCCCAGGACCTGAAAAGGCGCCGCCTCAGCCTCATTCATTTCTCTACGGTGGCCCGGCCCCAATATTACCTGGACAATCAGTCTCCACGGCCCCTGAGGGTACTTCTGACTACCAAATTCTCACGGCCCAGGACAATCTCTAGAACTCAGGGCAAGCGGACCAAGGTCCAGGACATGCAGGCTTTATGGGACCTCCGCTCTCGCCCCTCTCTCTGCTCCCAATGTTCCACCACCCAGGTCCTTTCGGCGCGGGAGCCGCTCCCTCCGCCCCCTCCACCCATTCCCTCAGCTCCAAGAGCCCCCGAATCCTTTCCCCCTTCCCCTGTCTCAGGGTCCCCTGACACCCTGGCCCGAACACCTACTAGGGGAACGCCAGCCCTGCCCCCTGCCCCCTTCTCCTCCTCCTGCCTCCCAACCACACACCTCCTTACCCGTTTCTGACCCCCAACCTTCACCCCCCTACCTCCCCTCCGATCCAGGTGCACAAGATCCCACAAGGTCTCGCCTCCCCTGACCTGGCCGGCCCCCTGCGACAGGTGGTGGGAGCTGAAGGGATTGTTCGGGTCCACGCTTTCTCCCTTCAGGACCTTTCCCACATGGAAAAGGGGGCTGGGCTCTTACTCTGCTAACCCGGGACTGCAGCCAAGAAGTCAGTATTTGGCCCAGGCAGAGGGCTTGCTTGACTTGGCAGGATTTGCATGTGCTGCAGACCACCCCCCTTCCACCAGAGGACAGGGAGCGAATGCAGGCTGCCGCCCGACAACACGCCGGCCGGCTCCGTTTCACCGACGGGGCTGTGCCAATCGGTGCTCGGGCGGTTCCCGCCGAGGATCCCGCACGCCCTTAGCAGACGGGCCGGGAGGGGGGGGGCCGCCGCCGCCGCCGCCGCCGCCCCACGTCCACTGTCTCCACGCTGGCACGCGGGCGGTCTCTAACAGGGCTGTCTGTCAACTACGCTAGGGTCCGGCAAGTCGCTCAGAACCCAGATGAGAAGCCTGCTCTTTGCCTTCAGAGGCTCGCTGAGGCTGTAACCCAGTACCCTCGCCTGGACCCTGCCTCCCCGGCCCCGTCCAGGGCTACTGTGGTGGCGACGCATTTTCTCTCTCAGTCCTCCCCGATACCCGGAAAAAAAAATTCAAGAAGGCCGAAGAGGGTCCCCAAACTCCCATTCCCGACCTGCCGACCATGGCATTGAACGTCTTGAACACCCGAGACGAAGAGCGGCTGAACCGCAGGGGCAGGCCAGACTGCAGCTGCAGGTGCAGGTGCAACTCCACACCCCAGCCTCGCTGGCAGCCCTGCGGCCGGCGGGCTCCGGGAGGCACACAGAGGTGCACCCCACCGCATCCCGCCTGGGGCTTGCGTCAGACGCGGCACCGAGGGACACCGGGCCCGTCAATGTCCCAGGATCACGGAGCCGACGCGGCCAGGCCCGCGATGTCGAGTGACGGGCCACTGGAAATCCGCCTGCCCTGGTCTCGGGGCATCCTCGGCGCCTCCACACGGACGCAACCCTGAGCCGCAAAGTCCAACCTTCCGACTACTCGGACTGGACCACGACTCGCGGGGCCCAGACTCGGACACCCCCTAACCCAGGCCGAGCCTGGGGTGTGGGACCCAGGGAATTTAACAAAAATCCCCTGCCCCTGGACAAGCGGAGCAGGACTAACTCCATTTTCTGCTGCACCCGCCACCTCCTGCTATGACCCCCACAGGACCTGCTTATTGCTTAAGGCGCTGCCCCACCCTAGTCAAGCCACTGAGCACACCCTTACCCGAAATCAGATCATAAAAATGTAACCCCCGCTTGTGCCCCCCAACACTGCGCGCCAATTCTGACCAGAGTGATAGGCCAGTTCAAACGGTCACCATAGGTAGGGTAAACTGGGAGTCAACTGGCCCCCAGTTGCGGGCCGACTCACATGACTGTGCAACCTTCTGTGTGTGTTACAATCCCGTGGGCCACTGGCCCCCGGAAAGCTGCTACGCCTCTGAGCCCCGGGGTCCAAGTCCCTGCTCCGCCGTGTCGGGTATACTTGGACCCAAGCTCGAGCTTGTAAAGAAACCCTCGTGTGTTTGCATCGGTGTCGGCTCCTGGGGGCTTTCTCGGATTTGCTACCTGGGGCACAACGTGGGGTCCTGCTCCCGGGAGCGGGGAAGTCCGTCTCTTTCCTGCTGGACACGGGGCGACTGGCTCCATTCTGCCTTCCACTCGGGTGCCGGGTTCCCCTCTCCAGTGGTGGTGGTGGGGGGAACTGATGGCACCTCCATCTACTCCACGGACGGGCTCCCCTCTCACCGTCCTTCCTTAGAACTCCTTCCTGCCCGGCTCCTCTCCTCGGCCGGGATATCCTACACAAACTCAAGGCCACCGTTCGTCTTTCTCCCTCACCCACTGCCTCTGCTCACCTCGTCTTACCCTTCATTTCTCCTGATCCCTCCACTCCACGCCCCCCGTCTCCCTCTACCCCTTAACCCCCAAGTCTGGGACACCTCTAAACCAATGGTGGCCACTCACCACCCCCCAGTCAAAACCCACTTAAAAGATCAAACCCCCCCGCCTCCTCTCCTTCTCAGCCCCAATTCTCCATTTCGGAAACTCACCGACGGGGACTTAAACCTAGTACAGACCGACTTGGCCAGCACGGCCTCCTTATCCCCAACAGCTCCCCGAGCATCACCCCCATTCTCCCTGCCAGGAAACCTTCTGGAGCCTATCGCCTAGTACAAGGTTGAAGACTCATCAACGAGGCTGCTAGCCCTCTCCACCCGCTGGTTCCCAACCCATACGCCCCACTTCCTACTGTTCCCTCCACCGCTACTCACTTCTCACGCTTAGGCCTCAAAGATGCCTTCTGGATTCACTGCTCCTCCACACCCACATTCATACGTTCTCTTGGCCTTCCCATGGGAAGACCCCGACACACATACCTCAGGACAACTGGCCTGGACGGTCCTGCCTCAGGGACTCCAAGGATAGTCCCCATCTCTTTGGCCAGGCCCTTTCTAGACATCTCCAACAAGGCTCTTTCACACAGAGCACACTCCTCCAAGAAGTCGATGACCTTCCCCTTTGTAGGCCCTCCCGACCTTCCTCACAGGAAGACACTGCTCTCCTCCTCAGCTTCCTTGGTTCTAAAGGGTACCCGGTCACTCCCTCCAAAGCGCAACTTTGCACCCCCACGGTTACCTACCTGGGTATATCCTTAACCCCTACACCTCGAAAACACTCACTGGAGACCGCCTCCGCCTACCACAACACCAGCATCTCCGGCCTCCCCTCTCCCCGCCAGAACGCCGACAACCTTCTCTCTTTCTTGGCTCTCGTGGGTTTCCTCTGGTACTGGATTCCTGACTTCGCTCTCCTGGCACGACCCCTCCACAGGGCAGCCAAACCAACCCCACGGGGGCCACGGACAGACCCCTCCCCTGTCAAACACCTTCTTTCCAAACTGGAAGACTGCCTTACTTTGGGACCCGTTTCAGCTCTTCCAGATCCCCCAAAACCTCCCTACTTATTGACTGATGAACGTTCCCGCTCGGCCCCTCGCCTCCTGGTACAGCCAACAGGACCAACGGAGCGGACACGGGCGTACCTCTCACAACAGCTAGATGTCGCCGCTCAGGGCTGGCAACCATGTCTCAGAGCCCTGGCTGGGGCCGCCTCCCTGACAAAGGAGGCCCTTACACTCACTCTACAAGGCCCCTCGCCGTTTTCTCCTCTCACCGCCTGGGACACAGATCTACTGAGCCAGAAATCTGTTTCTCATCTGGACCCCGCTAGACTCCAACTTGATCTTCTCCTCTTCATCGAAAACCCGGACATCTACCACCCACCAACCTCTCGTCTAAATCCTGCTCCCCTCCTGCGGGTGGGTACTCCCCCCGCGACTCACTCAGAACCCTCCCATTCCTGCCCTCAACTCCTGCACGAGCTGACTCCTCCACGTCGGGACTTTCCTATCAAGCCCTCCCGAAGCCTGACCGAATCCTCTTTGTGGATGGTAGTTCTCTCATCGCCCCGGACGGCCAGAGAGAGACACGCGGCCTACGCCGTAGTTCCTTACCCTCGATGCCGTCCTGGAGGCGGCTGCCCTCCCCCTCGGGACACCACATACACTGCCTCCAAATACGCCTCCCTCATCACACACACACATTCTGTCCTCTGGCAAGAGCGAGGGTGTCTTACCACCAAGGGTACCACCCATAATCAATGGGCACCTCATTTCACAACTACTGGAGACCCTCAGCCCAGACCCTCAGACCCCCCAACCTCACTCAAGTAGCCACTGTCCACTGTCGTGGACCGACCCTCCGAGGACCTGGTGTCCCGAGGCAACAACAAAGCCGACTCTCCACCGCCCGACCCACTGCCTTAGACCCCCACCAGCTCCCCTCCTCTTCCTCCACACACCACAGTCCCCCTCTTACACACACCAGGAAACTCAGACAGACACCCAAAAGGATGGGAGGAATCGCCAGGGACAAAGGCCGCATCTTCATTCCAAAGAAACTCGCTCTTCCAGACCCTTCAGCCCCCATGATCGTTTCAGACATACGGCAGTCCCTACACGTCGGGCCCAAGGCCTTACACCAGTTCCTACAACCCCTTTTCCACCCTCCACATGTGCCACAGGTTACCGGAGAGGCGCCGAAGTCTTGCAAACCCTGCTCCACGGTCAACGCTCGAGGGGGAATTCGAAGGCCCGGCGGGGCCCAATCCCCAGCTCTGCGCACACCAACCTGGCGAGGACTGGCAGCCTGACTTTTCCCACGTGCCACGCCATAAATCCTTTCCCTACCTGTTAGCCTCAGTGGACACCTTTACACGGTGGATAGGGGCTTTCTCCATACCTCGGGACACTGCGGAGGCGGCGGCCACCATAGCCCTCCAACACATCATTCCGAGGTTCGGCCTCCCGCGGACCCTACCATCTGACAACGGCCCGGCCTCATCTCCAGCATCACCCAGCAAGTCTCCGAGAGCCTAAATATTACCTGGAAACCCCATATCCCATACCAACCCCAGTCTTCGGGTAAGGGAGAGCGGGCCGACGGCCTTCTCGAGGGACGTCTCACCAAACTGCCCTTGAAGCCCGCCCGTCCTGGCCACCCTCCTCCCGCTGGCTTTAACAAGGCTCAGAGCTTCCCCTAGAGGGCCGTGGGCTCTAAGTCCCTTTCAGCTTCTCGTGGGCGGCCCTTCCTGCTCACTCAAAATATTCCCGTCACCGCCTCCTCTGCTCCTATCTTGCCTACCTTACCTAACTCTTCTAAGAGCCCTCCTGCGGGCCCATGCGACTCAGTCAGCCCGACTCCAGGGGAACCCACAGCAGATACTCCCCAAGCCCTGGCCCCAGGGGATAGCGTCCTGCTACAAGAACTATACCCAAAAACCTTACAGCCTAAGTGCACCGGTCCCGATACGGTGGCCCTTACGACCCCCACGGCCGCCAAACTCCTAGCACACCACCCGCGGGGTACACAGCTCTAAGTGAAAGCGAGGCCCCTCACGACACGGATGCGCAGGACCACCTTTGGGACCTACTCCAATACTGCTATGGCTCCATCCTCCTCCTCCTGGTCCTACCTCCTGGTCACTCCACCACTGACCCTGGGTTTAGGTGGACGTTTACATGACAGAAACCTGGCACCGGGGAATGTCCACCACTGATTGTCAACCACTGGGTTGCCAGGCCCTCATCAATTTCTCCATCCCCAATTGCCAGTCAATTCTTGTATCCACATCTGATCCTAGAATCTCTTCCACCTATGATCAAGACCCATCCTACCTGCCAAAACTACCCGGTTGAAATCCACGGATGCTGCCCTTATCGCTACTGGAATATTCATCGCCTTGGCCACTTGTGCCGGGACCCTTTCGCCGGCACCTTTGCAACCAGTGACCCATGAGGCCGCTTCTACAGAACACACAGTAACTATAGCCTAACTATTCTGGACCCTTGGGATTCCCACTGGGCGACGGGGGTAACCGCAAAATTGTACCGCTGCCCCTTTTCCTCCTACCCTACCGTCTTCTCTCCCCGCATCTACACGACATACACACGTGCGGCTCTCACTTCCACCAATCCAACCCGACCGAAGGAACCAGACTCCCACCATACGTGCACAGGAGCAACTTCTCCAAACCCACCTACAGGCTACCCCAGCTCAGGCCCGGGGCGGGGCCCCTTCTCCTAGATGAAACTTAGCCAACAAGGCACGTACTTCCCTCTCCAGCCTTTCAGGCATGGGCAATCTGTCCCACTGTTTTATCTGTGCCGCCTGGGGCAAAGCCCCCCTCTTCCCTGGTGGCCGTTCCCCTCCCGAACGCATTGAACTGCGCCAACCTCACACCCGCACCTCCAGGGCATTGCATTCTCCCTCTCTCCTGGACAATGCCTTATTCACGGACCCTCTCAACCACCACTTCCCTTTGTGTTACTCCACCCTTAGGTCTTCCCTGCGTGTAGTCACCCTGTCAAATGTTACCTCTCATCACGCCCCGATCCGTGGTCTCTCTTGGCGCAACGGGCAGCCTTTCTGAATCTCTAGGTACCTCTGCCTCTCTCCTCTGTCTGCCTGTCTCCCTGGTTCCGCGACGAACTCTCTCTAGTCGGGCAGAAGTAGCCCTCCTGGCCAGCCTCCCGGAGAAGCACAAACGAGTGATCTTTCTCCCACTACTTATCGGGGTCTCCCCGGCTTCAACCCTGGTGGCCGCCCAAGGACACGTCACTGGCGAGACAGGACCCAGGTAGGAAACCTGAACCATACCTTACTTACCCAGACCCCATAGAAAGGCAGAAGCGCTTATCGCCCCGTACCGCTTCCTCCAGTCACATGCCCCAATGCCTATCAGCCCGTACAGACACGAGCCCTTAGCACTCCCCCTTCAAAAGCCGGCTTCCCCGGCTCTGCTCCCTCTCGGGGCCTGGGAACCTCGCCCCAGATGCGCCCACTGAAAGCCTCTTTTGACCCACCTTTGCCTGGCCTCTCTAGTTCATTTGCCTACCAGTCGCATGAAACCTGAGATTTGGTGCCGAAACCCGGGAGGAGTTCGAGGCCCCGCTCTGGAGGGAGCCCCTCTCCTCTCACCACCAGGACCTGAACTGAACCCCACGCCTCGAGTCGCCGGGTAGGCGCCCCCTGATTCCGTGCCCCTGTCCCGCTGGTCCTGCCGGAAGCCGCGGCCGCGCCAGGGCAACTCCACAGAGCCAGCGGGTGGCTCTCCGGTGCTCCCTGGGGATCAGGAGACGTCCTCATCCTTAGGGCCACCTCTGTTTCTCTGGTGACCCTGGGCTGCAAACGGGGACGCCTGTCTTCAGTCTCCGGGTTACCCGGTGCGAATCATGGAACTGCCCAATCCCAATGTGACCCCGAAACTCCGACGGGTTGTCTACTGTCCAATTTCAAAACCCGGGGCCGGGATCCCTGGGTGGCGCAGCGGTCTGGCGCCTGCCTTTGACCCAGGGTCCGATCCTGGAGACCCGGCACCGAATCCCACGTCAGGCTCCCGGTGCATGGAGCCTGCTTCTCCCTCTGCTTGTGTCTCTGCCACCCACCCCCTCTCTCTCTCTGTGTGACTATCATAAATAAATAAAAACTTAAAAAAAAAGAAAAGAAAGAAAACCCGGGGCCTTTCCCAGGACCTGAAAAGGCGCCGCCTCAGCCTCATTCATTTCTCTACGGTGGCCCGGCCCCAATATTACCTGGACAATCAGTCTCCACGGCCCCTGAGGGTACTTCTGACTACCAAATTCTCACGGCCCAGGACAATCTCTAGACCTCAGGGCAAGCGGACCAAGGTCCAGGACATGCAGGCTTTATGGGACCTCCGCTCTCGCCCCTCTCTCTGCTCCCAATGTTCCACCACCGAGGTCCTTTCGGCGCGGGAGCCGCTCCCTCCGCCCCCTCCACCCATTCCCTCAGCTCCAAGAGCCCCCGAATCCTTTCCCCCTTCCCCTGTCTCAGGGTCCCCTGACACCCTGGCCCGAACACCTACTAGGGGAACGCCAGCCCTGCCCCCTGCCCCCTTCTCCTCCTCCTGCCTCCCAACCACACACCTCCTTACCCGTTTCTGACCCCCAACCTTCACCCCCCTACCTCCCCTCCGATCCAGGTGCACAAGATCCCACAAGGTCTCGCCTCCCCTGACCTGGCCGGCCCCCTGCGACAGGTGGTGGGAGCTGAAGGGATTGTTCGGGTCCACGCTTTCTCCCTTCAGGACCTTTCCCACATGGAAAAGGGGGCTGGGCTCTTACTCTGCTAACCCGGGACTGCAGCCAAGAAGTCAGTATTTGGCCCAGGCAGAGGGCTTGCTTGACTTGGCAGGATTTGCATGTGCTGCAGACCACCCCCCTTCCACCAGAGGACAGGGAGCGAATGCAGGCTGCCGCCCGACAACACGCCGGCCGGCTCCGTTTCACCGACGGGGCTGTGCCAATCGGTGCTCGGGCGGTTCCCGCCGAGGATCCCGCACGCCCTTAGCAGACGGGCCGGGAGGGGGGGGGCCGCCGCCGCCGCCGCCCCACGTCCACTGTCTCCACGCTGGCACGCGGGCGGTCTCTAACAGGGCTGTCTGTCAACTACGCTAGGGTCCGGCAAGTCGCTCAGAACCCAGATGAGAAGCCTGCTCTTTGCCTTCAGAGGCTCGCTGAGGCTGTAACCCAGTACCCTCGCCTGGACCCTGCCTCCCCGGCCCCGTCCAGGGCTACTGTGGTGGCGACGCATTTTCTCTCTCAGTCCTCCCCGATACCCGGAAAAAAAAATTCAAGAAGGCCGAAGAGGGTCCCCAAACTCCCATTCCCGACCTGCCGACCATGGCATTGAACGTCTTGAACACCCGAGACGAAGAGCGGCTGAACCGCAGGGGCAGGCCAGACTGCAGCTGCAGGTGCAGGTGCAACTCCACACCCCAGCCTCGCTGGCAGCCCTGCGGCCGGCGGGCTCCGGGAGGCACACAGAGGGGCACCCCACCGCATCCCGCCTGGGGCTTGCGTCAGACGCGGCACCGAGGGACACCGGGCCCGTCAATGTCCCAGGATCACGGAGCCGACGCGGCCAGGCCCGCGATGTCGAGTGACGGGCCACTGGAAATCCGCCTGCCCTGGTCTCGGGGCATCCTCGGCGCCTCCACACGGACGCAACCCTGAGCCGCAAAGTCCAACCTTCCGACTACTCGGACTGGACCACGACTCGCGGGGCCCAGACTCGGACACCCCCTAACCCAGGCCGAGCCTGGGGTGTGGGACCCAGGGAATTTAACAAAAATCCCCTGCCCCTGGACAAGCGGAGCAGGACTAACTCCATTTTCTGCTGCACCCGCCACCTCCTGCTATGACCCCCACAGGACCTGCTTATTGCTTAAGGCGCTGCCCCACCCTAGTCAAGCCACTGAGCACACCCTTACCCGAAATCAGATCATAAAAATGTAACCCCCGCTTGTGCCCCCCAACACTGCGCGCCAATTCTGACCAGAGTGATAGGCCAGTTCAAACGGTCACCATAGGTAGGGTAAACTGGGAGTCAACTGGCCCCCAGTTGCGGGCCGACTCACATGACTGTGCAACCTTCTGTGTGTGTTACAATCCCGTGGGCCACTGGCCCCCGGAAAGCTGCTACGCCTCTGAGCCCCGGGGTCCAAGTCCCTGCTCCGCCGTGTCGGGTATACTTGGACCCAAGCTCGAGCTTGTAAAGAAACCCTCGTGTGTTTGCATCGGTGTCGGCTCCTGGGGGCTTTCTCGGATTTGCTACCTGGGGCACAACGTGGGGTCCTGCTCCCGGGAGCGGGGAAGTCCGTCTCTTTCCTGCTGGACACGGGGCGACTGGCTCCATTCTGCCTTCCACTCGGGTGCCGGGTTCCCCTCTCCAGTGGTGGTGGTGGGGGGAACTGATGGCACCTCCATCTACTCCACGGACGGGCTCCCCTCTCACCGTCCTTCCTTAGAACTCCTTCCTGCCCGGCTCCTCTCCTCGGCCGGGAGATCCTACACAAACTCAAGGCCACCGTTCGTCTTTCTCCCTCACCCACTGCCTCTGCTCACCTCGTCTTACCCTTCATTTCTCCTGATCCCTCCACTCCACGCCCCCCGTCTCCCTCTACCCCTTAACCCCCAAGTCTGGGACACCTCTAAACCAATGGTGGCCACTCACCACCCCCCAGTCAAAACCCACTTAAAAGATCAAACCCCCCCGCCTCCTCTCCTTCTCAGCCCCAATTCTCCATTTCGGAAACTCACCGACGGGGACTTAAACCTAGTACAGACCGACTTGGCCAGCACGGCCCCCTTATCCCCAACAGCTCCCCGAGCATCACCCCCATTCTCCCTGCCAGGAAACCTTCTGGAGCCTATCGCCTAGTACAAGGTTGAAGACTCATCAACGAGGCTGCTAGCCCTCTCCACCCGCTGGTGCCCAACCCATACGCCCCACTTCCTACTGTTCCCTCCACCGCTACTCACTTCTCACGCTTAGGCCTCAAAGATGCCTTCTTGATTCACTGCTCCTCCACACCCACATTCATACGTTCTCTTGGCCTTCCCATGGGAAGACCCCGACACACATACCTCAGGACAACTGGCCTGGACGGTCCTGCCTCAGGGACTCCAAGGATAGTCCCCATCTCTTTGGCCAGGCCCTTTCTAGACATCTCCAACAAGGCTCTTTCACACAGAGCACACTCCTCCAAGAAGTCGATGACCTTCCCCTTTGTAGGCCCTCCCGACCTTCCTCACAGGAAGACACTGCTCTCCTCCTCAGCTTCCTTGGTTCTAAAGGGTACCCGGTCACTCCCTCCAAAGCGCAACTTTGCACCCCCACGGTTACCTACCTGGGTATATCCTTAACCCCTACACCTCGAAAACACTCACTGGAGACCGCCTCCGCCTACCACAACACCAGCATCTCCGGCCTCCCCTCTCCCCGCCAGAACGCCGACAACCTTCTCTCTTTCTTGGCTCTCGTGGGTTTCCTCTGGTACTGGATTCCTGACTTCGCTCTCCTGGCACGACCCCTCCACAGGGCAGCCAAACCAACCCCACGGGGGCCACGGACAGACCCCTCCCCTGTCAAACACCTTCTTTCCAAACTGGAAGACTGCCTTACTTTGGGACCCGTTTCAGCTCTTCCAGATCCCCCAAAACCTCCCTACTTATTGACTGATGAACGTTCCCGCTCGGCCCCTCGCCTCCTGGTACAGCCAACAGGACCAACGGAGCGGACACGGGCGTACCTCTCACAACAGCTAGATGTCGCCGCTCAGGGCTGGCAACCATGTCTCAGAGCCCTGGCTGGGGCCGCCTCCCTGACAAAGGAGGCCCTTACACTCACTCTACAAGGCCCCTCACCGTTTTCTCCTCTCACCGCCTGGGACACAGATCTACTGAGCCAGAAATCTGTTTCTCATCTGGACCCCGCTAGACTCCAACTTGATCTTCTCCTCTTCATCGAAAACCCGGACATCTACCACCCACCAACCTCTCGTCTAAATCCTGCTCCCCTCCTGCGGGTGGGTACTCCCCCCGCGACTCACTCAGAACCCTCCCATTCCTGCCCTCAACTCCTGCACGAGCTGACTCCTCCACGTCGGGACTTTCCTATCAAGCCCTCCCGAAGCCTGACCGAATGAATCCTCTTTGTGGATGGTAGTTCTCTCATCGCCCCGGACGGCCAGAGAGAGACACGCGGCCTACGCCGTACTTGCTTACCCTCGATGCCGTCCTGGAGGCGGCTGCCCTCCCCCTCGGGACACCACATACACTGCCTCCAAATACGCCTCCCTCATCACACACACACATTCTGTCCTCTGGCAAGAGCGAGGGTGTCTTACCACCAAGGGTACCACCCATAATCAATGGGCACCTCATTTCACAACTACTGGAGACCCTCAGCCCAGACCCTCAGACCCCCCAACCTCACTCAAGTAGCCACTGTCCACTGTCGTGGACCGACCCTCCGAGGACCTGGTGTCCCGAGGCAACAACAAAGCCGACTCTCCACTGCCCGACCCACTGCCTTAGACCCCCACCAGCTCCCCTCCTCTTCCTCCACACACCACAGTCCCCCTCTTACACACACCAGGAAACTCAGACAGACACCCAAAAGGATGGGAGGAATCGCCAGGGACAAAGGCCGCATCTTCATTCCAAAGAAACTCGCTCTTCCAGACCCTTCAGGCCCCATGATCGTTTCAGACATACGGCAGTCCCTACACGTCGGGCCCAAGGCCTTACACCAGTTCCTACAACCCCTTTTCCACCCTCCACATGTGCCACAGGTTACCGGAGAGGCGCCGAAGTCTTGCAAACCCTGCTCCACGGTCAACGCTCGAGGGGGAATTCGAAGGCCCGGCGGGGCCCAATCCCCAGCTCTGCGCACACCAACCTGGCGAGGACTGGCAGCCTGACTTTTCCCACGTGCCACGCCATAAATCCTTTCCCTACCTGTTAGCCTCAGTGGACACCTTTACACGGTGGATAGGGGCTTTCTCCATACCTCGGGACACTGCGGAGGCGGCGGCCACCATAGCCCTCCAACACATCATTCCGAGGTTCGGCCTCCCGCGGACCCTACCATCTGACAACGGCCCGGCCTCATCTCCAGCATCACCCAGCAAGTCTCCGAGAGCCTAAATATTACCTGGAAACCCCATATCCCATACCAACCCCAGTCTTCGGGTAAGGGAGAGCGGGCCGACGGCCTTCTCGAGGGACGTCTCACCAAACTGCCCTTGAAGCCCGCCCGTCCTGGCCACCCTCCTCCCGCTGGCTTTAACAAGGCTCAGAGCTTCCCCTAGAGGGCCGTGGGCTCTAAGTCCCTTTCAGCTTCTCGTGGGCGGCCCTTCCTGCTCACTCAAAATATTCCCGTCACCGCCTCCTCTGCTCCTATCTTGCCTACCTTACCTAACTCTTCTAAGAGCCCTCCTGCGGGCCCATGCGACTCAGTCAGCCCGACTCCAGGGGAACCCACAGCAGATACTCCCCAAGCCCTGGCCCCAGGGGATAGCGTCCTGCTACAAGAACTATACCCAAAAACCTTACAGCCTAAGTGCACCGGTCCCGATACGGTGGCCCTTACGACCCCCACGGCCGCCAAACTCCTAGCACACCACCCGCGGGGTACACAGCTCTAAGTGAAAGCGAGGCCCCTCACGACACGGATGCGCAGGACCACCTTTGGGACCTACTCCAATACTGCTATGGCTCCATCCTCCTCCTCCTGGTCCTACCTCCTGGTCACTCCACCACTGACCCTGGGTTTAGGTGGACGTTTACATGACAGAAACCTGGCACCGGGGAATGTCCACCACTGATTGTCAACCACTGGGTTGCCAGGCCCTCATCAATTTCTCCATCCCCAATTGCCAGTCAATTCCTGTATCCACATCTGATCCTAGAATCTCTTCCACCTATGATCAAGACCCATCCTACCTGCCAAAACTACCCGGTTGAAATCCACGGATGCTGCCCTTATCGCTACTGGAATATTCATCGCCTTGGCCACTTGTGCCGGGACCCTTTCGCCGGCACCTTTGCAACCAGTGACCCACGAGGCCGCTTCTACAGAACACACAGTAACTATAGCCTAACTATTCTGGACCCTTGGGATTCCCACTGGGCGACGGGGGTAACCGCAAAATTGTACCGCTGCCCCTTTTCCTCCTACCCTACCGTCTTCTCTCCCCGCATCTACACGACATACACACGTGCGGCTCTCACTTCCACCAATCCAACCCGACCGAAGGAACCAGACTCCCACCATACGTGCACAGGAGCAACTTCTCCAAACCCACCTACAGGCTACCCCAGCTCAGGCCCGGGGCGGGGCCCCTTCTCCTAGATGAAACTTAGCCAACAAGGCACGTACTTCCCTCTCCAGCCTTTCAGGCATGGGCAATCTGTCCCACTGTTTTATCTGTGCCGCCTGGGGCAAAGCCCCCCTCTTCCCTGGTGGCCGTTCCCCTCCCTAACGCATTGAACTGCGCCAACCTCACACCCGCACCTCCAGGGCATTGCATTCTCCCTCTCTCCTGGACAATGCCTTATTCACGGACCCTCTCAACCACCACTTCCCTTTGTGTTACTCCACCCTTAGGTCTTCCCTGCGTGTAGTCACCCTGTCAAATGTTACCTCTCATCACGCCCCGATCCGTGGTCTCTCTTGGCGCAACGGGCAGCCTTTCTGAATCTCTAGGTACCTCTGCCTCTCTCCTCTGTCTGCCTGTCTCCCTGGTTCCGCGACGAACTCTCTCTAGTCGGGCAGAAGTAGCCCTCCTGGCCAGCCTCCCGGAGAAGCACAAACGAGTGATCTTTCTCCCACTACTTATCGGGGTCTCCCCGGCTTCAACCCTGGTGGCCGCCCAAGGACACGTCACTGGCGAGACAGGACCCAGGTAGGAAACCTGAACCATACCTTACTTACCCAGACCCCATAGAAAGGCAGAAGCGCTTATCGCCCCGTACCGCTTCCTCCAGTCACATGCCCCAATGCCTATCAGCCCGTACAGACACGAGCCCTTAGCACTCCCCCTTCAAAAGCCGGCTTCCCCGGCTCTGCTCCCTCTCGGGGCCTGGGAACCTCGCCCCAGATGCGCCCACTGAAAGCCTCTTTTGACCCACCTTTGCCTGGCCTCTCTAGTTCATTTGCCTACCAGTCGCATGAAACCTGAGATTTGGTGCCGAAACCCGGGAGGAGTTCGAGGCCCCGCTCTGGAGGGAGCCCCTCTCCTCTCACCACCAGGACCTGAACTGAACCCCACGCCTCGAGTCGCCGGGTAGGCGCCCCCTGATTCCGTGCCCCTGTCCCGCTGGTCCTGCCGGAAGCCGCGGCCGCGCCAGGGCAACTCCACAGAGCCAGCGGGTGGCTCTCCGGTGCTCCCTGGGGATCAGGAGACGTCCTCATCCTTAGGGCCACCTCTGTTTCTCTGGTGACCCTGGGCTGCAAACGGGGACGCCTGTCTTCAGTCTCCGGGTTACCCGGTGCGAATCATGGAACTGCCCAATCCCAATGTGACCCCGAAACTCCGACGGGTTGTCTACTGTCCAATTTCAAAACCCGGGGCCGGGATCCCTGGGTGGCGCAGCGGTCTGGCGCCTGCCTTTGACCCAGGGTCCGATCCTGGAGACCCGGCACCGAATCCCACGTCAGGCTCCCGGTGCATGGAGCCTGCTTCTCCCTCTGCTTGTGTCTCTGCCCCCCACCCCCTCTCTCTCTCTGTGTGACTATCATAAATAAATAAAAACTTAAAAAAAAAGAAAAGAAAGAAAACCCGGGGCCTTTCCCAGGACCTGAAAAGGCGCCGCCTCAGCCTCATTCATTTCTCTACGGTGGCCCGGCCCCAATATTACCTGGACAATCAGTCTCCACGGCCCCTGAGGGTACTTCTGACTACCAAATTCTCACGGCCCAGGACAATCTCTAGAACTCAGGGCAAGCGGACCAAGGTCCAGGACATGCAGGCTTTATGGGACCTCCGCTCTCGCCCCTCTCTCTGCTCCCAATGTTCCACCACCGAGGTCCTTTCGGCGCGGGAGCCGCTCCCTCCGCCCCCTCCACCCATTCCCTCAGCTCCAAGAGCCCCCGAATCCTTTCCCCCTTCCCCTGTCTCAGGGTCCCCTGACACCCTGGCCCGAACACCTACTAGGGGAACGCCAGCCCTGCCCCCTGCCCCCTTCTCCTCCTCCTGCCTCCCAACCACACACCTCCTTACCCGTTTCTGACCCCCAACCTTCACCCCCCTACCTCCCCTCCGATCCAGGTGCACAAGATCCCACAAGGTCTCGCCTCCCCTGACCTGGCCGGCCCCCTGTGACAGGTGGAGGGAGCTGAAGGGATTGTTCGGGTCCACGCTTTCTCCCTTCAGGACCTTTCCCACATGGAAAAGGGGGCTGGGCTCTTACTCTGCTAACCCGGGACTGCAGCCAAGAAGTCAGTATTTGGCCCAGGCAGAGGGCTTGCTTGACTTGGCAGGATTTGCATGTGCTGCAGACCACCCCCCTTCCACCAGAGGACAGGGAGCGAATGCAGGCTGCCGCCCGACAACACGCCGGCCGGCTCCGTTTCACCGACGGGGCTGTGCCAATCGGTGCTCGGGCGGTTCCCGCCGAGGATCCCGCACGCCCTTAGCAGACGGGCCGGGAGGGGGGGGGCCGCCGCCGCCGCCGCCCCACGTCCACTGTCTCCACGCTGGCACGCGGGCGGTCTCTAACAGGGCTGTCTGTCAACTACGCTAGGGTCCGGCAAGTCGCTCAGAACCCAGATGAGAAGCCTGCTCTTTGCCTTCAGAGGCTCGCTGAGGCTGTAACCCAGTACCCTCGCCTGGACCCTGCCTCCCCGGCCCCGTCCAGGGCTACTGTGGTGGCGACGCATTTTCTCTCTCAGTCCTCCCCGATACCCGGAAAAAAAAATTCAAGAAGGCCGAAGAGGGTCCCCAAACTCCCATTCCCGACCTGCCGACCATGGCATTGAACGTCTTGAACACCCGAGACGAAGAGCGGCTGAACCGCAGGGGCAGGCCAGACTGCAGCTGCAGGTGCAGGTGCAACTCCACACCCCAGCCTCGCTGGCAGCCCTGCGGCCGGCGGGCTCCGGGAGGCACACAGAGGGGCACCCCACCGCATCCCGCCTGGGGCTTGCGTCAGACGCGGCACCGAGGGACACCGGGCCCGTCAATGTCCCAGGATCACGGAGCCGACGCGGCCAGGCCCGCGATGTCGAGTGACGGGCCACTGGAAATCCGCCTGCCCTGGTCTCGGGGCATCCTCGGCGCCTCCACACGGACGCAACCCTGAGCCGCAAAGTCCAACCTTCCGACTACTCGGACTGGACCACGACTCGCGGGGCCCAGACTCGGACACCCCCTAACCCAGGCCGAGCCTGGGGTGTGGGACCCAGGGAATTTAACAAAAATCCCCTGCCCCTGGACAAGCGGAGCAGGACTAACTCCATTTTCTGCTGCACCCGCCACCTCCTGCTATGACCCCCACAGGACCTGCTTATTGCTTAAGGCGCTGCCCCACCCTAGTCAAGCCACTGAGCACACCCTTACCCGAAATCAGATCATAAAAATGTAACCCCCGCTTGTGCCCCCCAACACTGCGCGCCAATTCTGACCAGAGTGATAGGCCAGTTCAAACGGTCACCATAGGTAGGGTAAACTGGGAGTCAACTGGCCCCCAGTTGCGGGCCGACTCACATGACTGTGCAACCTTCTGTGTGTGTTACAATCCCGTGGGCCACTGGCCCCCGGAAAGCTGCTACGCCTCTGAGCCCCGGGGTCCAAGTCCCTGCTCCGCCGTGTCGGGTATACTTGGACCCAAGCTCGAGCTTGTAAAGAAACCCTCGTGTGTTTGCATCGGTGTCGGCTCCTGGGGGCTTTCTCGGATTTGCTACCTGGGGCACAACGTGGGGTCCTGCTCCCGGGAGCGGGGAAGTCCGTCTCTTTCCTGCTGGACACGGGGCGACTGGCTCCATTCTGCCTTCCACTCGGGTGCCGGGTTCCCCTCTCCAGTGGTGGTGGTGGGGGGAACTGATGGCACCTCCATCTACTCCACGGACGGGCTCCCCTCTCACCGTCCTTCCTTAGAACTCCTTCCTGCCCGGCTCCTCTCCTCGGCCGGGAGATCCTACACAAACTCAAGGCCACCGTTCGTCTTTCTCCCTCACCCACTGCCTCTGCTCACCTCGTCTTACCCTTCATTTCTCCTGATCCCTCCACTCCACGCCCCCCGTCTCCCTCTACCCCTTAACCCCCAAGTCTGGGACACCTCTAAACCAATGGAGGCCACTCACCACCCCCCAGTCAAAACCCACTTAAAAGATCAAACCCCCCCGCCTCCTCTCCTTCTCAGCCCCAATTCTCCATTTCGGAAACTCACCGACGGGGACTTAAACCTAGTACAGACCGACTGGGCCAGCACGGCCTCCTTATCCCCAACAGCTCCCCGAGCATCACCCCCATTCTCCCTGCCAGGAAACCTTCTGGAGCCTATCGCCTAGTACAAGGTTGAAGACTCATCAACGAGGCTGCTAGCCCTCTCCACCCGCTGGTGCCCAACCCATACGCCCCACTTTCTACTGTTCCCTCCACCGCTACTCACTTCTCACGCTGAGGCCTCAAAGATGCCTTCTTGATTCACTGCTCCGCCACACCCACATTCATACGTTCTCTTGGCCTTCCCATGGGAAGACCGCGACACACATACCTCAGAATAACTGGCCTGGACGGTCGTGCCCCAGGGACTCCAAGGATAGTCCTCATCTCTTTGGCCAGGCCCTTTCTAGACATCTCCAACAAGGCTCTTTCACACAGAGCACACTCCTCCAAGAAGTCGATGACCTTCCCCTTTGTAGGCCCTCCCGACCTTCCTCACAGGAAGACACTGCTCTCCTCCTCAGCTTCCTTGGTTCTAAAGGGTACCCGGTCACTCCCTCCAAAGCGCAACTTTGCACCCCCACGGTTACCTAGCTGGGTATATCCTTAACCCCTACACCTCGAAAACACTCACTGGAGACCGCCTCCGCCTACCACAACACCAGCATCTCCGGCCTCCCCTCTCCGCGCCAGAACGCCGACAACCTTCTCTCTTTCTTGGCTCTCGTGGGTTTCCTCTGGTACTGGATTCCTGACTCCGCTCTCCTGGCACGACCCCACAGGGCAGCCAAACCAACCCCACGGGGGCCACGGACAGACCCCTCCCCTGTCAAACACCTTCTCTCCAAACGGGAAGACTGCCTTGCTTTGGGACCCGTTTCAGCTCTTCAAGATCCCCCAAAACCTCCCTACTTATTGACTGATGAACGTTCCCGCTCGGCCCCTCGCCTCCTGGTACAGCCAACAGGACCAACGGAGCGGACACGGGCGTACCTCTCACAACAGCTAGATGTCGCCGCTCAGGGCTGGCAACCACGTCTCAGAGCCCTGGCTGGGGCCGCCTCCCTGACAAAGGAGGCCCTTAGACTCACTCTACAAGGCCCCTCACCGTTTTCTCCTCTCACCGCCTGGGACACAGATCTAATGAGCCAGAAATCTGTTTCTCATCTGGACCCCTCTAGACTCCAACTTGATCTTCTCCTCTTCATCGAAAACCCGGACATCTACCACCCACCAACCTCTCGTCTAAATCCTGCTCCCCTCCTGCGGGTGGGTACTCCCCCCGCGACTCACTCAGAACCCTCCCATTCCTGTCCTCAACTCCTGCTCGAGCTGACTCCTCCACGTCGGGACTTTCCTATCAAGCCCTCCCGAAGCCTGACCGAATGAATCCTCTTTGTGGATGGTAGTTCTCTCATCGCCCCAGACGGCCAGAGTGAGACACGCGGCCTACGCCGTACTTGCTTACCCTCGATGCCGTCCTGGAGGCGGCTGCCCTCCCCCTCGGGACACCACATACACTGCCTCCAAATACGCCTCCCTCATCACACACACACATTCTGTCCTCTGGCAAGAGCGAGGGTGTCTTACCACCAAGGGTACCACCCATAATCAATGGGCACCTCATTTCACAACTACTGGAGACCCTCAGCCCAGACCCTCAGACCCCCCAACCTCACTCAAGTAGCCACTGTCCACTGTCGTGGACCGACCCTCCGAGGACCTGGTGTCCCGAGGCAACAACAAAGCCGACTCTCCACTGCCCGACCCACTGCCTTAGACCCCCACCAGCTCCCCTCCTCTTCCTCCACACACCACAGTCCCCCTCTTACACACACCAGGAAACTCAGACAGACACCCAAAAGGATGGGAGGAATCGCCAGGGACAAAGGCCGCATCTTCATTCCAAAGAAACTCGCTCTTCCAGACCCTTCAGCCCCCATGATCGTTTCAGACATACGGCAGTCCCTACACGTCGGGCCCAAGGCCTTACACCAGTTCCTACAACCCCTTTTCCACCCTCCACATGTGCCACAGGTTACCGGAGAGGCGCCGAAGTCTTGCAAACCCTGCTCCACGGTCAACGCTCGAGGGGGAATTCGCAGGCCCGGCGGGGCCCAATCCCCAGCTCTGCGCACACCAACCTGGCGAGGACTGGCAGCCTGACTTTTCCCACGTGCCACGCCATAAATCCTTTCCCTACCTGTTAGCCTCAGTGGACACCTTTACACGGTGGATAGGGGCTTTCTCCATACCTCGGGACACTGCGGAGGCGGCGGCCACCATACCCTCCAACACATCATTCCGAGGTTCGGCCTCCCGCGGACCCTACCATCTGACAACGGCCCGGCCTCATCTCCAGCATCACCCAGCAAGTCTCCGAGAGCCTAAATATTACCTGGAAACCCCATATCCCATACCAACCCCAGTCTTCGGGTAAGGGAGAGCGGGCCGATGGCCTTCTCGAGGGACGTCTCACCAAACTGCCCTTGAAGCCCGCCCGTCCTGGCCACCCTCCTCCCGCTGGCTTTAACAAGGCTCAGAGCTTCCCCTAGAGGGCCGTGGGCTCTAAGTCCCTTTCAGCTTCTCGTGGGCGGCCCTTCCTGCTCACTCAAAATCTTCCCGTCACCGCCTCCTCTGCTCCTATCTTGCCTACCTTACCTAACTCTTCTAAGAACCCTCCTGCGGGCCCATGCGACTAAGTCAGCCCGACTCCAGGGGAACCCACAGCAGATACTCCCCAAGCCCTGGCCCCAGGGGATAGCGTCCTGCTACAAGAACTATACCCAAAAACCTTACAGCCTAAGTGCACCGGTCCCGATACGGTGGCCCTTACGACCCCCACGGCCGCCAAACTCCTAGCACACCACCCGCGGGGTACACAGCTCTAAGTGAAAGCGAGGCCCCTCACGACACGGATGCGCAGGACCACCTTTCGGACCTACTCCAATACTGCTTTCAAAGCTCCATCCTCCTCCTCCTGGTCCTACCTCCTAGTTACTCCACCACTGACCCTTGTTTAGGTGGACGTTTACATGACAGAAACCTGGCACCGGGGAATTTTCAGCACTGATTGTCAACCACCGATTCTCAACCGCCCCTGGAATGGCCAGGCCCCTACAGACTGAGTTACTGCGGGAGATGCCCTGGCCGCCGCTTCTGTTGTTCCTCCTAGTGTCACTTAGTACCTCGGACAGATAGGGGCCGCCAGTGAGCAGAGGCCTCACGGGATAAACAGCTCCCACGGAGCCTTGCACCTGCTAGGGGGCGAAGCATATCCCACATGTGCACACACCTGAGAATCAGCATGGCCGGCCCCTCCCCCAGAAGACCAGCTGGAAGGACAGGGGAAGAGCAAGTTCCTGTCCAAGCAGCGCTAGAAGGTTCAAGGCTAAGTCTAGGCACTTACAGTATATAAAATCAGAGGATACCCCTTCTTGTTTTTTGTTTCCCGCCCCCTTTCTTCTTTTTCCTGTACTAGTTGTTTTTAGCTAATCTAAAGCTGTGGTCATCAAGACAGTGTGGTACTGGCACAAAAACAGACACATAGATCAGTGGAACAGAATAGAGAATCCAGAAGTGGACCCTGAACTTTATGGGCAACTAATATTCGATAAAGGAGGAAAGACTATCCATTGGAAGAAAGACAGTCTCTTCAATAAATGGTGCTGGGAAAATTGGACATCCACATGCAGAAGAATGAAACTAGACCACTCTCTTTCACCATACTCAAAGATAAACTCAAAATGGATGAAAGATCTAAATGTGAGACAAGATTCCATCCAAATCCTAGAGAAGAACACAGGCAACACCCTTTTTGAACTCGGCCATAGTAACTTCTTGCAAGATACATCCACAAAGGCAAAAGAAACAAAAGCAAAAATGAACTATTGGGACTTCATCAAGATAAGAAGCTTTTGCACAGCAAAGGATACAGCTAATCTGCACTGAGCAAAATGACTACGAGGAAGGATTCACCACAAAAGAAAGAATAAGAAACAGTCCTCTCTCCCACAGAGCTACAGAATTTGGATTTCAATTCATTGTCAGAAAGCCAATTCAGAAGCACAATTATGAAGCTACCGGTGGCTCTGGAAAAAAGCATAAAGGATTCAAGAGACTTCATGACTGTAGAATTTCGATCTAATCTGTCCAATATTAAAAATCAATTAAATGAGATGCAATCCAAACTGGAGGTCCTATCCTGCTAAAAGATGAAAGGGTCAACCAAGAAATTAGAGAATTAAAAAATTCATGGAAGCTAATGAGAATGAAGATACAACCACTCAAAATCTTTAGGATACAGAAAAGCAGTTCTGAGGGGGAAATACATCACAATACAAGCATCCATCCAAAAACTGGAAAGAACTCAAATACAAAAGCTAACCTTGAACCTAAAGCAGCTGGAGATGAACAGCAAATGAACCTTCCACCAGCTGAAGAAGAGAGTTAGTAAAGATTTGAGCAGATCTTAACAAAATAGAGACCAGAAGAACTGTGGAACACATCAACAAAACCAGGAGCTGGTTTTTGAAAGAATAAGATAGATAAACCATTAACCAGCCTTATTAAAAAGAAGAGAGAAAAGACCCAAATTAATAAAATCAGGAATGAGAATGGAGCGGTCACCAACACCAAGGAAATACAAAGGATTATAATAACATATTATGAGCTGAGCAGCTATACACCAATAAATTATGCAATGGAGAAGAAATAGACGCATTTCTGGAAGACCACAAACTACCAAAACTGGAGCAGGAGGAAAGAGAAAACCTGAAGAGGTCGATAACCAGGGAGGAAATTGAAGCACTCATCAAAATCCTCCCAAGACACAAATACGAGGGCCACATGGCTTCCCTGGGGAATTCTATCAAATGTTTAAAGAAGAAACCATGCAGATTCTACTAAAGCTGTTTGAAAGATAGAAAGAGATGGGATACTTCCAAACTCGTTATATGAGGCCAGCATCACCTTAATTCTAAAACCAGACAAAGACCTGTCCAAAAAGGAAATTACAGACAAATATCCCTGACGAACACGGATGCAAAAATTCTCAACAAAATACTAGCCAATAGGATCCAATGATACATTAAGAAGAGTATTCACCATGACCGAGTGGGATTTCACCGCGGAACGCAAGGCTGGTTCAGCACTCCTAAAACAATCAATGTGATTGATCATATCAGCAAGAGAAAATCAAGAACCATAGGATCCTCTCAATAGATGCAGAGAAAGCTTTTGACAAAATACAGCATCCATGCCTGATCAAAACTCTTCACACTGTAGGCATAGAGGGAACATTCCTCAGCATCTTAAAAGCCATCTATGAAAAGCCCACCCCAAATATCATTCTCAGTAGGGAACCACTGGGAGCCTTTCCCCTAAGATCAGGAATACGACAGGGATCCTGAAGTGGGATTCAAATCCAGAACCCGAGGATCATGAACTGAGCCAAAGGCAGATGCTTAACCGCTGAGCCACCCAGGCGTCCCTCATCTCTCACTTTCAACCAAAAGCTAGAAACAATTAAACTTAATAGGCATGTTGAATCCCTAGAGAAGAGGTCAAAAGCTTGGTGTGTTGTGCCAGTGAGCCAAATTGTGAATGTAAAGGAAAAGTTCTTAAAGGAAATTGAAAGGGCTATTCCAGAGAACACATAAATCCTAAGAAAGCAAAAGAATCTTACCACTTATATGGGGAAAATTTTAGTGGTTTGGATGGAACATCAAACCAGCCACAATATCTCAACGCAAAACTTAATGCAGAGCAAGGCCCTATCGCTCTTCAATTCTGGGAAGGCTGAGAGATATAAGGAAGCTGTAGAATAAAAGACTGAAGCTAGCAGAGGTTGGTTCCTAAGATTGAAGGAAGGAAACCATCTCTATAACATAAAAGTGCAAAGTGAGGCAGCAAGTACTGATGCAGAAGCGGTAACAAATTACCCAGATCAAGCTAAGACAACTCATGAGGGTGCCTACACTAAACAAATTTTTTTTAAGATTTGAGAGAGACAGCACCCACCCGCACACTCGTGAGTGCACAGTGGGGAGGGGAAGAAGGAGAGCGAGAGAGAAACTACAAGCAGACTCCACGCCGAGCACAGAGACCAACACAAGGCCCAATCTCACAGCCCTGAGATCATGGCCTGAGCAGAAACCAAGAGTAGGATGCTTAACAGACTGAGCCACCCAGGAGCCCCACAATAAATTTTCAACAGAGACCAAACAGACATATGGGAAGAAGATGTCATTTGGGACTTCATGGCTACACAAGAGAAGTCATGGCAGGCTTCAAAGGAGGGGATGACTCCCTTATTAGGAGCTCATGCAGCTGATGACTTGAAGTAGAAATCTAAGCCCATTTACCATTCCAAAAATCCTAGTGCCTTTATGAATTATGCTAAGTGTACTCGACAAATGGAGCCTGGATGACAGCACACCTGTTCACAACATGGTTTACTGCATATTTGAAACCCACTGTTGAGACCTACTGCTCAAGGGGGAAAAAAAAGATTCCTTTCAAAATATCACCGCTGACGATACACTTGGAGACACATTCTGACGGGAGTTGTACAATGGCATTAATGTTTTCCTGACTGCTACACATCTGCTCTGTAGTGCATGGATCAAGGAATAAGTATGACTTTCAGGTCTTATTATTTAGGAAACAAATTTTGGAGGTGCCTGGCTGGCTCAATTGGAAGACATGTGACTTGATCTCAGGGTTGTGAGTTCAGGCCCCATGTTGGGTCTAGAGATTTCTTTAAAAAACCTAAAAATAATAATAAATAAATTTGTAAGGCTACAGCTGCCACAGTGATTCCTCTGATGGATATAGGCTAAGTAAACTGAAAACTTCTGGGAAGGGTTCACCATTCTAGATGCCATTGAGAACACTCTCATGGTACCAATGCAGAAAAAAAATCCAGAATAGAGACACAAAAGATGAAAGCAAATTACTATAAAAAAAAATGACCAAATAATAAAGACAGCAAAAGACAAAGAAAGGAACACAATAGCAAAAGAAAACAACCAAAATGGCAATACTAAGTCTTTATCCATCAATAATTATTGAAATGTTAAAAATTAAACTTTTTTATTTTATATTTTAAAGATTTTATTAATGTATTCCTGAGAGTTAGAGAGAAGGGGGCAGAGATACAGGCAGAGGGAGAAGCAGGCTCCATGCAGGGAGCCTGACATGGGACTCGACCCTGGGTCCCCAGGATCACGCCCTGGGCCGAAGGTGGCGCTAAACTGCTAAGTCACCGGGGCTGCCCATAAACTCATTAAAAAAAAAAAAAGAAAGAAAGAAAAAGATGTATTTTTCCAGAGAGAGTGCACATGCATGTGAGCAGGTCAAGGGCAGAGGGAGAAGAGAGAGAGAATCCCAGCAGACTCTCTCCTGAACGCGGAGCCAGACATGGGGCTTGATCTCCTGACCCTGAGGTCAAGATCTAAGCCAAAACCAAGAGTCAGATGCTCAACCGACTGAGCCACCCAGGTGCCCCAGCATTAAACTCTTTACTCAAAAGCCATGGAGTGGCTGAATGGATAAATAAAACAAGAACCAGTAACATGCTGTCATAAGAGACTTGTGGTATATTGAAGAATACACACAGACTGAAAGTGAAGGAATGGAAAATATTCCATGCAAATGGTAACTAAAAGAAAGGGTGGCTCTGCTTATGTCAGACAAAATGGACTTTAAGTTAAAAATGGTCTCACGAAACGAAGAATGCCATTATGGAATGATAAAAGGGTTAACCCAGAAGTAAAACATAAGACTTGTAAATATACATGCACCCCACATCATAGCATCACAGTGATAGACAGTAATCCCCCTCACCCACGGTTTTGCTTTCCATGGTTTCAATTACCTGTGATCAACTGTGATCTGGAAGCAGATGACCCTCCTCCTTCTGAGGTAAGATCAGAAGGTCAACAGTAGCCTAACACTACGTCACAAGGCCTACGTTATTCACCTACTTCATCTCATCACACAGGCATTGCGTCGCCTCACATCATCATAAGAAAAGGGGTGCGTATGGTACAATAAGGTATTTTGTGAGAGAGAGACATTCACATAACTTTTTTTAGGCCATGTTGTTACAATTTTTTGTATATTAGCTTTATCGTTAATATCTCACGGTACCTAATTCATAAAGTAACCTTTATCATAGAAATAGATGTTTAAGAAAAAAACAGGATATGCAGTTGATCTGTGAACACCACAGGGTTGAACTGCATGGGTTCACTTAAATGTAGCTTCTCAAAGAGCTGCCAACATTAAGCCACAAGGCATTTATTTACAACCGCATAGGACCAAACTGAAGGCCTTTAGCACAGACGTCCCATCTGTTGTTGCCTTCTGAGTACCTAGAGAGGCTCAGTGAGGCTGCCAGCATCCGCCCACCACAGGAGGTCCCAGGACTGGGCAGGTCACATCATGTACTAATGGGGTGATTGGGCTGAACTCCTGGGGCTGGCAGGTAGAAGGCTGGGCTAAAGTAGAAAGTGCCCAGAGGGCAGAGACAGTGCCGCAAAGAGAGCCCCACACCCCTGGTGCCCTCATCCCTCCCAAGTCCTCCATGCAGTAGGTGTGACTGCAGGCCTTGGGCCCCTCCTGGGCTGGGTGTGGACTCCTCCTCCTAGTGGTGCCCTGGCCCCATGGCCTCCTGGAGGCCAGCACACTCAAGTTTGGCTACAGTAGCTGTTGACCATGGCTTGTGGTACACCAGCAGGCAGATGGGGCAGCTATACTGAACCTCCAAGATACTGCTGCCACCTTTAGACCCACCCAGTGACCTACTGATGAGCCAAGGCTACCAGGCTGCAGGACATGGCCATCTCGGGGCCACCATTCCTGTCACGAGCCAGTACACTCACGTAAGTATGTATACAGTACCCTGACCCTATCTTCTCTTTTGTATTAGAGTGCAGGTGGGCAAGTTGCGGGAGGGAGTGGGAGAGAGGATCTTAAGCAGGCTCTATGCCCAGCATGGAGTCTACACTGGGGCTTGAATTCATGACCCTGAGATCATGTATGGTCTACGTTGAAATCAAGAGTCAGATGCTTAACTGAATCATCCAGGTGCCCCCACACCCTTGAAGGTAGACTCCATTGGGCGTGGAGCCCAATGCAGGGCCTGAACTCATGACCCTGAGATTGAGACCTGAGCCGACATCAAGAGTTGAACTCTTAACTGAAGGAGCCACCCAAGCACCCCTATTTTCTCTTCTTTGTGATTTTTTTAATATTTCCTTTTCTCTAGTTTACTTTACTATATAAATACAGTATATCATACATATAACATAAAATATGTGTTATTCCTGTCGGTAAGGCTTCTCACAATAGTATGCCATTAGTACTTACGTTTTGGGGGAAGACAAAAGTTATATACAGATTTCTCACTGTTGGCATCCGTATCCACCATGCTGTTCTCAAGGGTCAACTGTACTAACAAACTAAATTCAACAGCACATCAAGAGAGTCCTATACCCTGACCAAGTGGGATTTATCCTTGGGATTCAAAGTTGGCCTCACACATGCAAAATCAATGCAAATCAATGTGAGACACAATACAAACAATGAGACACAAATATTACATCATCATCATTTCAACAGACGCAGAACATGTGACAAACTTCAACACCAACTCATGTTCAGTAAAACTTCTAAAACCTCAACACAATAAAGCCCATCTATGAAAACTCTACAGCTAATATAACCAGTGCGTTAAACCTGAAAGAACAAGGCAACGATCTCCACTCTCACTACTGCTACTCAACACTGTTCTGGAAGTCCTAGCCTGAGCAATCAGGCAAGACACAGAAACACAAGGTATAGAAGTCATAAAGAAAAAAGTAAAATTATCTATTCACAGGTGGAAAGATCATATATGTAGGAAAGTGTAAAGACTTTCCACAAAAACCTACTAAAATTCAGTAAACTTACACAATATAAAATCAACGTATAAAAATTGGAGACATTTCGAAAGACTAACAATGAAATACCTAAAAAAGAAATTAAGAAAACAATTCCATCTACCATAACAACAGCAAGAATAAAATACTTAGGAACCAAAAGAGGTGCAAGACTCGTATGCTGAAAATTATAAACACTGATGAAGGAAATTTTCAAAGACCCAAATAAATGGAAAGACATTCCAAGTTCCTGGATTGGAAAAATACTGTTAACCTATCCATACTACTCAAAGTGAAGCCTCCATCTCCTTGACTCCTTCTCACCGTCTCTCTCATTTCTCCGCCTGGGAGGGGTGTCCCCAGCTCTCCTCATATCTGGGTGCTTCTCAACACTCACCTATGAGTCATCAGAAGGTTCACACAGAAGCCTCAATTCCCTGATCTTCCCCACCACAACCCCCCTCAAAAAGAATAGGGGCTATAAAGGAAAACCCCAGTTCTGTCTACCTCCTTCAAAGGGAAAAACCTGGGGCTTCCCTGCTGGGAGTCTCTCCTGTGTCTCCGTTACTCTTCACACAAGTGACTTCTGACACTTTAGGCGTGAGGCGATTTTTCCCTGCAATGAGAACTCAGTCACATCACATCTCTGATACCATCCACCTGGAGATAGTGGCGGATCCCAACTTACCCGCCCAGTCCCACAAGACCGCCCCCGCCCTACTTCAGATGCCAATAGTAGTTAAGTCCCCAGGTTATACAACTTGTCTGAACTGGATGCAAATCAGAGGCTCCCATGAGCACCCCCTCGGGTTGGAGTAATTTGCTACAGTGGCTCACAGATCTCAGGGAAACACATTTACCAGTTATAAAAGGACAAACAATACAGATGAAGAGCCGGATGAGGACTTACACAGGGTGAAGTCCTGGCGGGGGGAGGACGTGCAGGAGTTTCTGTCCTTGTGGTGTTGGGGTACATCTAGGTGGAAGCTCTCCAAATCCCCTATGACTGGGGTTTTAGGAAGGTTTCCTCACATAGGCATGATCAATCATTCCATTTCCAGCCCCTCTTCCCTGCTCTGGAAGATGAGGGATGGGGCCTAAAATTCCAAGCTCGTAATCATGGCCTCATCTTTCTGGGGACCAGTCCCATCTGGGAGTCATCTGAGAGCACAGCCTGAGCCACCTCATTAGAACAAAAGATGATCCTAGCACCCTTATCACTTGGGAATTTATAAAGCTTTCAAGAGCCCTCTGGGGACTCCTGGGTGGCTCAGTGGGTTACCCTGCCTTTGGCCCAGGGCGTGGTCCTAGTGTCCCAGGATCCAGTCCCACATCGGGCTCCCTGGGCGGAAGCCTACTTCTCTCTCTGCCTGTGTCTCTGCCCCTCTCTCTCTCTCTCTCTGTCTCTCTCATGAATAAATAAAATCTTAAAAGAACAAAAGCCCTCTGTCAGGGATGGGGGTCAAAGACCAAATGCTGGAACAGAGGATGTTCCTAGTGTTATTACTTAGGAAATGACAAGGTTTCAGGAGCTCTGTGCCAGCAACTGAGGGCAGAGACTGATGCATATTCTCAATCATCTCATAGTGCTCCTAACTCCAATAAGCCCTCATCAGACTGGTATTCCTTCTGTCATTCTTACAGCGCTCCTTTGAAACCAGCTTTCTTACGGGTCTGCTGACTTGGTTTAGTGGGCCCCATCCTCTTTCAAAGCTAAGTTCTTGGAGAGCAGACACCCCGAATGTTTACACCGTCTTCCCGGTGAGAGCAGTTTCTGAACAAAACAGGAAGTCAACAAATATTTGAATAAATAGTTGAATGAACGCTCCGTGTTGATCGTATCACGTTCACCTATTCCTTTGATGAACATTTCATTGACCTCACTTTATAAACTAATGTTTTGAGAATTAACTCACCCAACTTCGTGTTGTTCAAAGTGGGAATACTGAAGCATAATGAAAGGGAAACTGGGTAAACAGACTAGAAGTACCAGTGTCAGGCGAAGTTGTCCTTTTATACGCAGCATCAGAACACTTGCACAGTGTCCATGTTTGACCAGTGCTTGTCGATTTCATGAAGAATTGAGCCCCAGCTGGATCCAGAAACAGCAGTCCCCACTGGAGCGTTGGTTGTGTTTTCTTGTTTTGATAGTTTTCCTTGAAGCCACACCATCCGGGAAATCCACAACCACAGCTCCAGGACAGATGCTGCTCCTCTTCCCCATCAGGTCAGCTGTGCGTTTTCATTGTCAGGCCACTGAGGTAGAATTAGTTGACTCCATGTCGGCCCGCTGGGGTGGTTGCAACATTTCCTGCAACTTGGCGTGCACCCGGGCAAGTTCCACTCTGTTGAGCTTCCCCCACCTGTATTCATCCAAGTATACAACACATTCAGCAGGAACAGGGGACTGCACACGCTTCAGCTCCTTCAACCCTCCTAACTGTTGAAGCACGTTCGTGATGCCCGATGTGGAGATGACATTGTCGTAGAACACGAGCGAGGGGAGGCTCGAGCAGCAGCACAGAGCAGGCAAGCAGGGTTCGGAGCTGGGCTTCCTTCAGCCGGCAGCTGCACAAGTTCAGGTGCTGTAGAGTGCCAGACACCTCCCCCAGCAGAACCTGGAGGGGCCCAGGAACCGTGTGGGACAGGTTATTGCCACAGAGAACCAACTCCTTCAGGCGGGTGGCATGAATGCTCTGGGACAAGTAGGTGATGTCATTCTCAATGAGCCTGCATCCATTGATCACCAGCGTCTCCAGTGGTTTTGCAGGCCATTGTGGACAGACAGACACAGTCACTTCTTGGAAACTCGAGTGTCCCACTAGATACATTTGGGAAAGATCCAGAAATCTGGCCTGAGAAATTGGCACAATGCCTACCCGAGTCTGGATGCACATGGTGGGAGCCAGGCTTCTGTAGTGGTTAAGACCACAGAGTGTGGAGTGAAACCCATCCCTGCTGGCCATGGGACCTCTCTGTTTGCAGACTATGGAGTCAGGCACCTCTCAGCCTTAGCTTCCTAATAAGCCCCATCAACACAATTATCGCACATGCTCCACAAAGTGTGGCTGAATTAATGAAATTTAGCTATAGTTCCTACACATGGTAAAGCATAGGTTTTACTGGCTGGAGAATTTGGGAAGATGGTTCCCCATGCTTCTATTTACTCAAAGACCAGGCCCCAGGAGAACAGCTCTGTATTCGGGGGGGTAGGGGGGGGCAGGCTACAGAGAAGTCTGTGAGACACAAAAGAGAGGAAGGAGTTCATCAAATCAGCTGAGCTTAGACATTGGTGAGGGGGCAGTTCCCTCCCTCAAACACCACCCTGACAACCTACCATCCTGGTTCACTTTCTCTACATAAGCTCTAGGAAGACGAGACCCTGAGTTTGGTCAGAGTTTCATATCCATTCTTAGCTGTCTGCTTGGCACGGACTGAGTGCGTGAAAATGAATGAAAGAGTGAATGACAGGCCAATTTCAGACCTGCATCTTTCTCTTCTATAGCAATCGACAGCCACTGGCTGGTCCAAGACCTCAGCCTTGCAGTCTGTGTCCTCAGTGACTCTGCGGCCTCACAGGATTGGAAATCCAGGCTTGTCTCTGCTCCGACGCAGCGGGGTTCAGGGACGACTCCAGGGATCCTGGCCCCTGGCCCTTCAGAGGGACTTGTCGCACACTCACTCAGCATCTTATGCAGCTGGCCCGAGAGACAGCCAAAGATGAGATGGAGCTTCTAGAGGCGGCCCAGTGGACTCAGCAAAAAGAAACAGTCTGCAGGGAAATCCCAGGGGATGTCGTTCATGATGAGGTTGCCCAGGTTGCTCATTTACCCTTGCGCGGGTAAAAAAAACTGGATTAGGTCAGAACGGGAGCAGAACGTACTCCTGTAATGAAGCCTCAGCTCCCGGATGGTCTCCAGCTCCAGCATCCCCAGGATCTCGACAAGGCTGAGGAATGGCACTTGGACAATGACCAGTGTCTGACAGTGGAGGCGCAGACCGCCATGGTTCTTCTCGACTCTCTGGAGTATGTACGAGGGGAACCCAGACAGGTGGAAGAAGCCGAACAAACCACCTAGGAAAAGGTCTCTGTGTATTTCCTCGGGTTCTCGGTGATGCTAAGGCTGTTCTTTGTAACTGGGTGTCAGCTTGTCCGCCTCCGGCTCTTCTAGCATGTGAGTGATGACAAAGGGTGCAGGAGTAGCCTCCGAGCACTCCTCCCAGTTGGAGTGCTCAACGTCATGGATAAAATCCAGCACCTTCAGCTTTGATCTCCTGTGGGGAATGAGGAGGAGAGCAGACATGAGGAATTTCAGGCCTGTAGAGCGGGGCCGGCAGGAGACCAGCAGCAGCGGCAGACCCTGGGGACCCACCACTGTGCCAACCAGCAGCCCTGCCCTCTGCCGTCCACTATGCCTTCTAGGTGCCCTCCTTGCTTCCCCACATTATACGTTGCCGGGATACCACCCAGGAACCCAGCCACACTCTTAACCACCTCAGTAGCATGATCAGCTCTGAACTATGCCAGGACTCTCTTCACGGAGGGACTCTGACAATGGCCTCAGGGCCTCATGATGACAGATGCTGCACCACCAGGAGAGGCTAGCACATGCTTGGACTCCACATCCCTGAATCCAGCTCCCACTTCTGCAATTCACTGTGCCCCTACCAGCACCCCATCTCTCCAGTTACCTGGGCCAAACAGCGTTAGGAGGAACCAATTCCAGCCCATCCAGGACGGCTTCCAAGAGGTCTTGAGTTCTTGACTGATCTCTTAACGGTCCCAGACGGAGGCAGGGAAAGGGCCAGGCCTGCACCATTGCTGTCACAGTCTTCGTGTGTCCCCCATCAAAGGCTGCTGTGGACAGAGTTGGGAAAAGGCCGACAGGGAGCTCTCCCAGGTCACGTACAGCTGAGGCCTTCTCATTCCGCAGGCTCTGTGCTGCAAGATCCAAGAGATTGAGAGGGTCTTGTCCACTCATCTCCACCAACCTGGCACAAGGTTAAGGGAAAAGCCTAAGTAGATTTTCACAGTGCTCAGCCTCCTCCTGTTGGCACAGGACACTCAGCCTCAACCACCCATCTTAGCAGGAAGTGAGACCCTAGGCGGTCCTCCACCTCTCCTGCCATCCTACAACTTCTAGTCCTAAATCTTCAGCTCTTTCTCTGCTAGGTTCACCCAGTGTCCCTTAATACCAGCTAAGTGAAGGAAAACAATTATGGCTTCATCTCCATTCTTTATTGGACTTCAGAGAGTATAAATTGTTCCAAACCTAATTTCCTGAACTTTCCCAAAGATCATCACCATCTCCAAGGTGATTTCAAGGAGCCGGACAGAATAACCCATCTCTTACCCCAGTCCAGTGGTAAGAGGTCGGGTCCTGAGGTTTTGTTTGCCTTCTCTGGCAAGCAGAGCTTCTAAAACAATAACGGCAACTTTCCACAAGTTCAGATCTGTCCTCCTTCCTGCTCTATGGAATACGTTCCATTTTTTTTTTTTTTAAAGATTTTTTTTTTAATTTATTTATTCATGACAGTCACAGAGAGAGAGAGAGAGGCAGAGACACAGGCAGAGGGAGAAGCAGGCTCCATGCACCGGGAGCCCGATGTGGGATTCGATCCCGGGTCCCCAGGATCGCGCCCTGGGCCAAAGGCAGGCGCCAAACCGCTGCGCCACCCAGGGATCCCTGCTCTATGGAATACGTTCCTATTCACATTCTACCAAGCTCAGAGCAATTCAGAGACTAGAAAATTATTTTTAAAAAATCAAGAAGACATAAAAAACCCCTCTTATGGGGCTAGTGAATTTTTGACATAAAATGTCAGAAAAAGACAAGAGAAGGGAACATTAAAGCACCATCGTGGGGTGCCTGGGTGGCTCAGCTCTGCGGCTGCCTTCAGCTCAGGTCATGATCCCAGGGTCTTGGGATTGAGCCCCGAATGGGGCTCCCTGCACTCAGCGAGGAGTCTGCTTCTCCCTCTGCCCTTCTTTCCCCGCTTGTCCTATCTCAAGTAAATAAATCTTCTTTAAAATGTACCATCTCGGGATCCCTGGGTGGCGCAGCGGTTTGGCGCCTGCCTTTGGCCCAGGGCGTGATCCTGGAGACCCGGGATCGAATCCCACATCGGGCTCCCGGTGCATGGAGCCTGCTTCTCCCTCTGCCTGTGTCTCTGCGCCTCTCTCTCTCTCTGTGACTATCATAAATAAATAAAAATTAAAAAAAAATGTACCATCTCAAGTATAAGTAGATACAAAGGTCGTTACTAAAACATTACTAAGAAGAACTAATTGGTGTTCTTTGAACAGAATCACAAAGCATTTCTTCTAGGAACAAGAGCAGACTGACACATTTGAGAATCTCTCAGTGAACTTCTGATGACACATGGACAACTGAGCCTGAGTGCTCTCAGCTGCCTCCTGAAACCCTAAATGAAGTAAAGGAATAGCTAAGACCAGAAAGTCAAGGAGAATGAATTAGCCCCCTCTTCAAGAAAAGCCAACTTTTAGAATCTGAAAAAGGTGGATTGGGAAACTAGTGTGCAGACTACAGAAGCCAACACCTAAGCCTATACAGGTGGTGAAATCAGAAATCAATTGCAGAACCCACGAGGCCTCAGGAGCAACAGCCGCAGGCAGGGCCCCAGGCGAGGGCCAGAGCCACCCGCCAGCACTGTGGTACTCGAGGAGGCTCTACAACCACATGCGTTTACCTCCACCACCAGCACGGCCAGCAATCCACACCCGGGCCCGACCTTCCTCTACTTCCCACCCCGACTGCTCTGCTGCTCCCTGGAGCAGTGCTCAGCCCTCACATCCCATGGCAGGCTGCTCTTCTGTGGGGCACAAGGGGAATGCGCTGGGGCAGGTTTGGTACATGAGCATTTAGAACCACCAAAACACTGGACTATGACCCAACTGAGCATGCTCCACTTATGTATGAGCAGGAAGGGGCACCTGCTCAGAGCTGAGGCCCGGGAGGCAGCTTATGGAGCAGGCAGGACAGGAGGGCACACCAGGCCCCTGTCACAACCACCAACTGTTCTGATGGCAGAGCTCCTTGGAAGCAGGAGGGCCCTTGCTGCAGAAGTGGCTGTGTGTGAACCCTCCCCTGTGCTTCTGAAATGTCCCATTTCTCTGAAGGAACAGCCCAAGAAGAGCCACATGCCTGGAACCCAGAGGGGTGTCTCTGCCCTTGCCCCTCCCTCATGCCCCTCTCACTCAGCAAAAAAGTCAGTCCAACTACTTGACTCCTCATGAGGGATGTATATCCTAGTGATGGCTGCAGAGGACACAGAAAAGAGGTTCTCCAAAGGTCGGCAGTGAGAACTCCCACACTCTGAGGCGACCTCCATTGCCCTCCCCCTCAGCCTGTCAGCCTTCCTCCCAAATGCCTTTCTGAGGAGGAGCCATTCCCACCTACAGCTGCTCCCACCTGAAGCCACTAAGCATCTCCCCGATGCGCATCTGCACCTGAACGATCCTCATCAACCTCCCTCTGTAGTTGCGGTGGCTGTTTAAGCACAGTCTACTTGTCACACTGACTTCTGCTTTCTCCCTTTGTGGAGATTCTCAGCCCAAGGCCTCGGGCCTCTGCCCAGCAGGTAGGAGGAGATGAGGCCTCTGGCTTCTGAGTGCAGCCAACAATGGGTCACTCCTCTTCTCCTCCACAAAATCCAGGATCTATTGCTGGCCAACTGACCACGTGCACCGCCTGAATGCACTTCACCTATGTGGGAAGGGTCGCCCCTGAGATTCCAGTGGCCTCTAATCCTGGGGAAGACTCAGAAGAGGAAGACCAGTGAGTAAATGATGGCCTTGGCCACTGCAGCTGGTCTTGGGCTATGATGGATACTCATCTTGTCCTCCCTGCATTATTTGTTGCAGATTCCCCTCAAGGTCCCTACAAACTCTGCTGTCCTCCTCGCTAAGTTGCCAGGTGGCCTTCCTCACACCTTCATCTCTAAAATTTCTGAGCCCCAGCTCACCAGGCCTCTTTTGGCAAGGGTTGTGGCACTTGTCTTTTTACTGTCACAACGGGGCAAGGGAATACCAAGAGGGTCCTGGATGAATCTCCTGGGAGTCAAACTTATTGCTCTTTATGCCCTGGTTTTAATTTTTTTTTCCGATTTTATTTATTTATTCATGAGAGACACAGAAAGAGAGGCAGAGACAGAGGCAGAGGGAGAAGATTTCCCTCGGGGAGCCCGATGTGGGACTTGATCCAAGAAGTGCAGGATCACGCCATGAGCTGAAGGCAGGTGCTTAACTGCTGAGCCACCCAGGCGTCCTTCTATGTCCCGGTTTAAAAGCAGCCCTATCCTTTCCTAACCTGGGTCATTCACTCCAACCAAGAATGGGGGCTCCTTTGCTTGCCAACTCGGTGCTAGACACAAAGAGGATAAAGTCTTCAGGTGGCAGCCGTGGCTTCTAACTCTGTGGGACTCCTCCGCTCACCAGTGGATAGTTGTGGAACCTAACCAACGTTATCACTTGGTGGGTTTGACAGAACTTACCTCACAAGATGCAGTTCTGGGCATGCGGTCATGTCATGTCCAACGGTCTTCCACCAGGGCCCAGCAGCATTACAGGAACGGCTTTATGAAACATATCCGAGCCACCTCTGTGGACAGCATGGGTTTGCTCCAGACTCCTGGAAGGTATCGTTCCCTACCCATGATACACCCAATCTTCTGAGATCTGCTCAGTCTTATGCCCAAGTAACAAGGCTGCTTTCAACTGCAGCTTAGACTCTGCTGCTCTGCAGAGAACTTTCCTATTCTGGGATACACTCAAAAGTCGAAGTCTTTTTGGGTTCAGTCAGTTAAGAGTCTGACTTTGGTCAGGTCGTGATCTCAACGTCCTAGAATGGAGCCCTGCGTTGGGAACTTTGGCTCAGGTTGTGGTCTCAATGTCCTGGGATCGTGCCCGGTGTTGGGATCCGTGCTCAGCAGGGAACCTGCTTCTCCCTCTCCCTCTGCTCCTGCCCTGTGCTCTCCTTCTTTAACAAATAAAACCTTTTTTTTTTTAAGTGGCAGTCTTTTGTGTCACCTGGTATACAAGGCAGAGAGTGTTCTGAGATGTGGAATATGTTGTCTCCAAAACCTGAAAAGTCCTCTCAGGCATTGTGCTTCCTTCTCTGCAGGAGATTCAAGTGGTATAACTCATGTTTTACTTTGGATGATAGGACCCAGCATGTCCCCAACTGTTGGGGCACTCAAAATTGTTCTCATGTGGCAGATAATCGAATCTTCACAGGCATCTTCTCCAACAATGGAATGCACGTTTCTTACCAAGGCTTCCAATGTGCCAGACATTTCCTGTAATCTAACTCCATTGACAAGCTATCAGAGGAGCAAATTGGCACAATGTTCTTCAGATACCCAGGTGGTACGTGAACTATGACAGACTGGAAAGGTACAACCCTGGAGCAATGGGAAATGCATACTGTTGTCTGCTCCATGTGAATCCAAACGGTATCTGATAGGGATAGAAAGAAACACATTTGCCAACTAATGTTTGTATACCACGTACCTGAGAAGTCATGAATCTGGCTTGAGCGAAGAGACTACATCTGGCATAGCAGCCTCAGTTGGGGCTACTATCTGGGTGAATTTATGGAAATTTCGGCCAACCTCCAGGATGAATCTGGTTTCTGCAGGGGTAGACAGGTGAATTAAATGGAAATATGACAAGGACCATCACTTGAATCCTTTATATCCTTAAGAGGAATAAAATTAGGGATGCCTGGGTGGCTCAGTAGTTGAGCATTTGTCTTAGGGTCAGGGAGTGATCCTGGGGTCCCAGGATCCAGTCCCACATTGGACTCCCTGCATGGAGCCTGCTTCTCCTCCCTCTGCCTATGTCTCTACCTCTCTCTCTCTGTCTCATGTGAATAAATACAATCTTTTTTAAAAACAAAGGAATAAAAAAAACACCAAACAAAACAAAACAACAAAAGAGTAACAAAAATATCCGTCATTCCTCCTAGATTGTGATATTGTTTTATACTTACTATTTTGACCAGGGATGGAAACAGGTACAGAGGCCTCCACTTGGCCTCCACAATCATGATAGTTCTGATCCTACAAATGAAAGACGCAATGTGTGTTCTGCATGGATTTTCAAACATTCTATTCCATTACACATCTGCAAACTGAGTAATGTCACACGGTTACCATTGTGAGCTGGATCCTGACCTGGGATTCTATTTATTTGGCTCCCCATAGGCCCCATCCTAACAGTGAGCCACGATTATGTTTTGTATATCCAGAAACTAATGTTAACTCTGACCCTACATCCAACAATATTAAAATTCTTGGTATATTCCCCCTTCCCCAGTCCACTCCTCAAATTACTCCTAGAGTCCAATCCCCCTTGTTTATTTACATTTACCCAAATGTGGTAGGCAGCCTCCCAAATGGCCACAATGATTCTAGCCTCCTGGTATTCAGTCATTCCCTTGTGAAGTCCCCTGCCTCACTGAGTAAGGCAGACCTGTGACAATCTGTGACAATTACAATGTGTGACTTCCAACGTTAGGTCATAAAAGGCATTGTGACTTCCGCTTTGCTTCCCCTGGATCACTTGCTTTCACGTCATGGAAACACCCAAGTAGCCTTATGGAAACATCCATGAGGCAAGGAATTGAGGCCTCTGGTCAAAAACTTACTGGCCGGGCACCGGGGTGGCCCAAGTCATGATCCCAGGGTCTTGGGGTCAAGCCCCACATCAGGCTCTCTGTTCAGCAGGGAGCCTGCTGCTCCCCCTGCTTGTGCATGTGAGTAAGCTGCCTTGGAAGTGGACATCCCAGGCTCAGCTCAACCTTCAAATGACTACAGCCCCAACCCACATCTTGTGTGCATTCTCAGAGACACCATGAGCCAGCACTATCTGGCTAAGCTTTAACTAGATTTTTGACCCACAGAAACCACGTGAGATAACAAAAATAGTCAATTATGCTACTAAGTTTTGGGGTAACTTATTGCACAGCTACAGGTAAAAGATATGCTGAATAACTGTACGAAAATTCCTGGAAGAATATTTAACCCCTTGCCATACATACATGGTCCTTTGTTCTGGGGACCTGGCCTCCTCTTCAAAGACTAGACAGTCCCAGGCCTGAACACTGACTAGAACTTGGCAAGGGATCATGCCTTTGTATTGAGCCGTCTTCAGCCTCCCATCATCCAGCCTTGATTTCTTTTGATAATAAGAGTACTACTCCTGGTGGCTGACCTTCCATTTTGTACGAAAAACACTGGGCTCTTCAAACCATTTCTGGAACCCTTTGTGGGTTGGTGCCTTGGCTGCCACTCCAACCTCATGGCTCACAGTAAATGGTGTAAACCTGGCCTCTGATGGTTCAATGCCACCGCCTGACCTCAAGTGCTGCAGGGTCCTGTCATCCGTTTCTATGACAGCCACTCTTACTGTTTGTCAGCACTGGCCTATGCACGTACCCCACCACTGAACTGTTTAACGACGCTGCTGTCCCTCTCATCAGCATATTCCTAGAGCCTTGGTAAATGATGTGTTTGTCGGTGCTTCCTGTGGAATATATCCATTTGCTTGGGTTTTCTTACCTTAGAAAGTCATCATATGTATCCCAGCTTCACAATCCCTGAGCGGTTTAGCCTTCAGCTGCCATCTGTCAGGGGTCCAGCAATTTCAACCTCACTGAGCACGGGCCGTAGCTTCCTTTCATGCTTCTAGAAGCCATCCTTGTAGCAAGTTCACACAAACTCCTGCGGTCCCTGACAGAATGTCAAACCTTGTATCTCAGAAGAATACTCCCAAAGCAGTAAATTCACCCTACCCAATCTGAATCCCCCTCTCCTTTATCAAGCACCTATACTCCAGTCCCAAACACAGTCCCCAAGCTGGTACTTGCTGGTTAGGTCGTTCAGCCTCCTTAGGGTGTAGTACCTTCATCTGCCTTCTCAGCCTGAGCGCATCTCCTGCTCTGTTATGCTGGAACATAGCCCCAGTTACACACAAGGGGAGAAACTGGAGAAGAGGGCAAGAAGAGCAAATCCTGTCTCAGTGAAGGATAGCTCTGCAAGTATTCAAATAAAAGACTTTGATGGGGTTTTTGTTTCTTAGGGGGATGGTTTTTTGTTTTTTTTTTTTTTTTTGGTTTTGTGTCTTGCTGTTTTCTTTTTAGGTAGGCCTCATGCCGAGTATGGGGACAGAACTCACCCCCCAAAGTCAAGAACTAAGCCAAGATCGAGTGCAATGCTTAACCAACAGAGCAACCCAAGTGCCCTAAAGATTTTAGCTTTGCTCGTTTTGTTTTTAAGATTTTATTTATTCTTGAGAGAGACAGAGAAAGAGGCAGAGACCTAGGCAGAGGGAGAAGCAGGCTCCGTGCCAGGAGCGCTATGCAGGACTTGATCCCAGGACCCCAGGATCAAGCCTTGAACAGAAGGCAGATAGATGCCCAACTACTGAGCCACCCAGGCGTCCCAAGATTTTAGTTTTTAATAGAGTGGGAGGGCAGCCCGGGTGGCTCAGTGGTTTAGCGCGCCATCAGCCCAGGGCCTGATCCTGGAGACCCGGGATCGAGTCCCACGTCAGGCTCCCTGCAAGGGGCCCGCCTCTGCCTCTGACTGTGCCCCTCTCTCTGTCATAAATAAATAAAATTTAAAAAAAACTAGAGTGGCTTGGCCCACTCAGTCCCATGGGCTCAGAGGGTTCAGGACGATTTCAGATCACAGGGGCCTCAATGCAGGTAACTCCATCGACACGCCCAGGGGCCAGTCTTTCCCGAACGGGAGGACTTTAGCACAGCAAACCCGCCGTGGCTGGGAGTTGAGGCTTCTCGGGAACTCCGCTTCCCTGGGCAGTAGGTCCCAGGCGGACCCTTAGCTGCTCGGCCCGCATCCCCCACGCCCACCAGCCGAGAGGAAGGCGTCCTGGCCGCTCCCCAGCAGCTCCCGAGGCGGGCTCTCGATCGCCAGTCGGCTCCCTGCCTCCGTGCGCCCGGCCCAGCACAGCCGTCCAACGCCGGGGTCCCCCTCGCTAACCACTTACTCGTCAGGACGCTCCCCAGAGCGCGTGGTGTGCGCGGGCTCGTGCCCTCCGTCCGCGGGCCGCCCTCCCGAGTCAGCGATTCAGCGCCGCTGACGCCCTGACCCTGACCGTGGGGCCTGCGCATCCGCAGCCCGAGGCGAGGCCCCGCGGGGGGGGGGGCGGGGCGGGGGCGGCTGCGACCGGGCCTAGCACGTGCCCTCGGGCCTCGGGTCAAGGCGACCAGGCCGCGCAGGTGGCGCAGGCGGCTCGAGCCCGAGAGAACGGCTCCGCCGGCCCGGCCCGTGGTGCCGCCGCCCGCACCCCCGGGGCCGACCGTCCGCCGTCCCGTCACACCCGGGGGCGCGGGGAGCCTGGGCCAGGCTGCGGCACACCCCGCCGTCCCGCGGCCTCGCACGTGGGCTCGGGGCTCCTGCTCCACGTGGCGAGGCCCGGTGACCCCGGAGCCCCCCGCCGCTGACAATGGCGACGTGGGGACCCGAGTCGTCCCAAGAGCCCGGAACGGAAGGCTCAGAGCCTGACCGCGGCGCCGCGAAGCTTCCTCTGGCTCCCACGGCGGCGCCGGGAGGGGCGGCTTCTCCCTGAGTCACGTGGGGTGTGGGAGGGAAGAGCCTGCGCCCCTCCCCGGGTCACGCGGTCGGCAGCGGGCACAGCCGCGCCCCTTCCGTGGGTCACCTGCGGGGAGGGCCTGCGCTTGTGGGTTTTTCGGTGGCCAATTAGCCATCATAGAGCGGAACACCCAGTGCTCATCCCGTCAAGTGCCCCCTCAGGGCCCGTCGCCCAGTCACCCCCACCCCCGCCCTCCTCCCCTTCCACCTCCCCTAGCTCGTTTCCCGGAGTTAGGAGTCTTCATGTTCTGTCTCCCTTTCTGACGTTTCCCACACGGTTCTTCTCCCTTCCCTCATATTCCCTTTCACTATTATTTATATTCCCCAGATGAATGAGAACATACACTGTCTGTCCTCCTCCGACTGACTTACTTCACTCAGCATAATACCCTCCAGGTCCATCCACGTTGAAGCAAACGGTGGGTATTTGTCGTTTCCAATGGCTGAGGAATATTCCATTGTATACATAAACCACATCTTCTTTTTTTAAATAAAATAATTTTTATTGGTGTTCAATTTACCAACATACTGAATAACACCCAGTGCTCATCCCGTCAAGTGTCCCCCTCAGGGTCTGTCACCCATTCACCCCCACCCCCGCCCTCCTCCCCTTCCACCACCCCTAGTTCCTTTCCCAGAGTTAGCAGTCTTCATGTTCTGTCTCCCTTTCTGAGGTTTCCCACACGTTTCTTCTCCCTTCCCTTCTATTCCCTTTCACTATTATTTATATTCCCCAGATGAATGAGAACATACACTGTCTGTCCTCCTCCGATTGTCTTACTTCACTCAGCATAATACCCTCCAGGTCCATCCACGTTGAAGACAACGGTGGGTATTTGTCGTTTCTTTTTTTTTTTTTTTAAGTTTCTTTTTTTTTATTGGTGTTCAATTTACTAACATACAGAATAACCCCCAGTGCCCGTCACCCATTCACTCCCACCCCCCGCCCTCCTCCCCTTCCAACACCCCTAGTTCGTTTCCCAGAGTTAGCAGTCTTTACGTTCTGTCTCCCTTTCTGATATTTCCCACGCATTTCTTCTCCCTTCCCTTATTTTCCCTTTCACTATTATTTATATTCCCCAAATGAATGAGAACATATAATGTTTGTCCTTCTCCGACTGACTTACTTCACTCAGCATAATACCCTCCAGTTCCATCCACGTTGAAGCAAATGGTGGGTATTTGTCATTTCTAATAGCTGAGTAATATTCCATTGTATACATAAACCACATCTTCTCTATCCATTCATCTTTCGGTGGACACCGAGGCTCCTTCCACAGTTTGGCTATAGTGGCCATTGCTGCTAGAAACATCGGGGTGCAGGTGTCCCGGCGTTTCATTGCATTTGTATCTTTGGGGTAAATCCCCAACAGTGCAATTGCTGGGTCGTAGGGCAGGTATATTTTTAACTGTTTGAGGAACCTCCACACAGTTTTCCAGAGCGTCTGCACCAGTTCCCATTCCCACCAACGGTGTAGGAGGGTTCCCCTTTCTCCACATCCTCTCCAACATTTGTGGTTTCCTGCCTTGTTAATTTTCCCCATTCTCACTGGTGTGAGGAGGTATCTCATTGTGGTTTTGATTTGTATTTCCCTGATGGCAAGTGATGCGGAGCATTTTCTCATGTGCGTGTTGGCCATGTCTATGTCTTCCTCTGTGAGATTTCTGTTCATGTCTTTTGCCCATTTCATGATTGGATTGTTTGTTTCTTTGGTGTTGAGTTTAATAAGTTCTTTATAGATCTTGGAAACTAGCCCTTTATCTGATATGTCATTTGCAAATATCTTCTCCCATTCTGTAGGTTGTCTTTGAGTTTTGTTGACTGTATCCTTTGCTGTGCAAAAGCTTCTTATCTTGATGAAGTCCCAATAGTTCATTTTTGCTTTTGTTTCTTTTGCCTTCGTGGATGTATCTTGCAAGAAGTTACTGTGGCCGAGTTCAAAAAGGGTGTTGCCTGTGTTCTTCTCTAGGATTTTGATGGAATCTTGTCTCACATTTAGATCTTTCATCCATTTTGAGTTTATCTTTGTGTATGGTGAAAGAGAGTGGTCTAGTTTCATTCTTCTGCATGTGGATGTCCACTTTTCCCAGCACCATTTATTGAAGAGACTGTCTTTCTTCCAATGGATAGTCTTTCCTCCTTTATCGAATATTAGTTGCCCATAAAGTTCAGGGTCCACTTCTGGATTCTCTATTCTGTTCCACTGATCTATGTGTCTGTTTTTGTGCCAGTACCACACTGTCTTGATGACCACAGCTTTGTAGTACAACCTGAAATCTGGCATTGTGATGCACCCAGATATGGTTTTCTTTTTTAAAATTCCCCTGGCTATTCGGGGTCTTTTCTGATTCCACACAAATCTTAAAATAATTTGTTCTAACTCTCTGAAGAAAGTCCATGGTATTTTGATAGGGATTGCATTAAACGTGTATATTGCCCTGGGTAACATTGACATTTTCACAATATTAATTCTGCCAATCCATGAGCATGGAATATTTTTCCATCTCTTTGTGTCTTCCTCAATTTCTTTCAGAAGTGTTCTATAGTTTTGAGGGTATAGATCCTTTACATCTTTGGTGAGGTTTATTCCTAGGTATCTTATGCTTTTGGGTGCAATTGTAAATGGGATTGACTCCTTAATTTCTCTTTCTTCAGTGTCACTGTTAGTGTATAGAAATGCCACTGACTTCTGGGCATTGATTTTGTATCCTGCCACGCTACCGAATTGCTGTATGAGTTCTAGCAATCTTGGGGTGGAGACTTTTGGGTTTTCTATGTAGAGTATCATGTCATCGGCGAAGAGGGAGAGTTTGACTTCTTCTTGCCAATTTGAATGCCTTTAATGTCTTTTTGTTGTCTGATTGCTGAGGCTAGGACTTCCAGTACTATGTTGAACAGCAGTGGTGAGAGTGGACATCCCTGTCTTGTTCCTGATCTTAGGGGAAAGGCTCCCAGTGCTTCCCCATTGAGAATGATATTTGCTGTGGGCTTTTCCTAGATGGCTTTTAAGATGTCGAGGAATGTTCCCTCTATCCCTACACTCTGAAGAGTTTTGATCAGGAATGGATGCTATATTTTGTCAAATGCTTTCTCTGCATCCAATGAGAGGATCATATGGTTCTTGGTTTTTCTCTTGCTGATATGATGAATCACATTGATTGTTTTACGGGTGTTGAACCAGCCTTGTGTCCCAGGGATAAATCCTACTTGGTCATGGTGAATAATTTTTTTAATGTACTGTTGGATCCTATTGGCCAGTATCTTGTTGAGAATTTTTGCATCCATGTTCATCAGGGATATTGGTCTGTAATTCTCCTTTTTGGTGGGGTCTTTGTCTGGTTTTGGAATTAAGGTGATGCTGGCCTCATAGAACGAATTTGGAAGTACTCCATCTCTTTCTAACTTTCCAAACAGCTTTAGGAGAATAGGTATGGTTTCTTCTTTAAACGTTTGATAAAATTCCCCTGGGAAGCCATCTGGCCCTGGACTCTTGTGTCTTGGGAGGTTTTTGATGACTGCTTCAATTTCCTCCCTGGTTATTGGCCTGTTCAGGTTTTCTATTTCTTCCTGTTCCAGTTTTGGTAGTTTGTGGCTTTCCAGGAATGCGTCCATTTCTTCTAGATTGCCTAATTTATTGGCGTATAGCTGTTCATAATATGTTTTTAAAATCGTTTGTATTTCCTTGGTGTTGGTAGTGATCTCTCCTTTCTCATTCATGATTTTATTAATTTGAGTCTTCTCTCTCTTCTTTTTAATAAGGCTGGCTAATGGTTTATCTATCTTGTTAATTCTTTCAGAGAACCAACTCCTGGTTTTGTTGATCTGTTCCACAGTTCTTCTGGTCTCGATTTCATTGAGTTCTGCTCGAATCTTTATTAACTCCCTTCTTCTCTTGGGTGTAGGATCTATTTGCTGTTTTTTCTCTAGCTCCTTTATGTGTAAGGTTAGCTTTTGTATTTGAGTTCTTTCCAGTTTTTGAATGGATGCTTGTATTGCGATGTATTTCCCCCTTAGGACTGCTTTTGCTGCATCCCAAAGATTTTGAACGGTTGTATCTTCATTCTCATTAGTTTCCATGAATCTTTTTAATTCTTCCTTAATTTCCTGGTTGACCCTTTTATCTTTTAGCAGGATGGTCCTTAACCGGAGGTTTTCTTTCTTCACTCATGAAGCATCAGGTTAATTTCAGGTCACTTATATTCTTTCCACGGCCTAAACCCTCCTTTCTTCCTAGGCTTCCTAGGCTTTCTTCCTACACTTCCTAGGGAAGTGTAGCCCCATCCCATTACCCTCCAAGGCCACCCAGGCTACAGAGCAGATCTTTGTGCTGTGACAGAGATTTTCTAGACCCGTGCTGTCTGATGTGAAAGCCATGAGACACATGTGACAACAGACCACTTGAAATGTGGCTCATGGGACTAACTCAATTTTTAGTTTTATTTAATTTCAATTAATTTCAATTAATAGCTACATGTAGCTACATGCTACATTTTTGGACAGTACAAAACTAGAATCTATAGAAGTCAGAGACAGGAAACATTCATTCGTAATCTCACCAAGCTATGAAATCCACTCCTATGATGCTATTATGGCGTTGGCAAGAAAACTGAGAAATATAATATGTCCCTTTTTAAGGAACAGTGAATATTTGCAATTATTGGCCAATCTCACTTTTTTATAAAGATATTTATTTATTCATTCATTCATTCATTCATGAGAGACAGAGAGAGAGAGAGAGAGAGAGAGAGAGGCGCAGAAGCAGGCTCCATGCCAGGAGCCCGACACGGGACTCAATCCCAGGACTCCAGGATCACGCCCTGGGCCAAAGGCAGTTGCCAAACCGCTGAGCCACCCAGGGATCCCCTCACTTTTGAAGCTGGATGTAAAAGTCCTAAACAATGAAACACTGACAAATCGTTCTCTTAAAAAGATGATCATGTATGATTGATATCAGGAATGCAAGAAGGGTTAATGTCATTAATTATTTAACTGTGTCAATGGCGACAGGAAAATCAAGTAAGGGATAGGAAGAAAATTCCTGAACCTGATATTTAGTAGTGGTGTTCTATATACACTGCCTTTAAAGTCAAATAAGAGCCACCATTCACATCCTGCACACCTGATGCACCCTGCACGTCCAATTCAGGGAGTGTCACTGATCCAGGGCCCACCCTGTTGCCCACAAGAATCCCTGGCAGCCTGGAGCAAGGGCCACACCTCACATGTGTTGCTCTGCACCAAGGACTGCGTGCAACAGACTAGCTACTGGGAGACACTTTGGTTTGAGGACTTGCCAAGGACTTTGCTGAACCTGCTTGAGAGTGCCTGGTGGATCTGGCACACTTCCACCTCACCTTGCCTCCCTAATTGCCTCATCGCCTATGTCCATCTGTAGCTCTCCAAGCCTTCCTTGGCTCCTTCCTCATTTTCCTTCATAGACAACTCCCCTAGTAAAATCCTTGCACATTTTCCTATCTTAGCATCTGGTTCCTGTGGGGCCTGGACTAACTCAGATGTCATATCGCCGCTTCTATTCAACACTGTACTGGACATCCTGTCACACTTTTACAAGGAAAAAGGTTGTATGAGAACAGGAAAAGAAGAAACAAAAGTGCTAATAAATGTAGATCATATGACTCTTTACACAGGAAATCCAAGACAATCCTAGACAAACCTACAGAATAATAGAGTTCAGCCAGGTTGTGTCACATAAGATTGACATATAGACATCAGTGGTGCTAGTATGTATCAGTAACAACCATTTGAAAAATGTAATCGTCATGATTATAAGGTCCCAATCACAAGTGTACTAGATGGTCCTTAATAAAAGCAACAACAACAACAACAACAACAACAAAATAAATAAATAAATAAATAAATAAATAAATAAATAAATAAAAGCAACAAATGTTTCTCAAGATGTCTTTAAAAGATTTCAAAATTTTGGACCAGAGTATATATAACGTGACAATCACTTAAATTGACTTTTAACTTTCTTATAAGTTTTAGATAATAACAACCATAACACACAGATTGTTAAGACAGCAAAAGGACACTGCTGGGGGGCTGCACGGTGGTGCAGTCAGTTGAGCGTCCAACTCTTGGTTTCTCCCAGGGGTTGTGGGATTGAGCCCTGCAGAGGGCTCCAGGCTCTGCGCTCTGCATATAGTTTGCTTGAGACCCTCTTTCCCTCTTCTTCTGCCCCTCCCCACCACCCTCTTGGGCTCTCATAAATAAATAAATAAATAAATAAATAAATAAATAAATAAAGTAATTAAAAAAGTACACTGTTGGGAGAAATAAAATTTTTTGGGGGAGGAGAAATAATTAAATAAAATCTCCTGTCAGGGGATCCCTGGGTGGCTCAGCGGTTTAGCACCTGCCTTTGGCCCAGGGCGGGATCCTGGAGTCCCGGGATCGAGTCCCACGTCAGGCTCCCAGCATGGAGCCTGCTTCTCCCTCCTCCTGTGTCTCTGCCTCTCTCTCTCTCTCTCTGTCTATCATAAATAAATAACTCTTTAAAAAAAATCTCCTGTCAACCCAGTACAACCCCTTCACAAAATGTAGACAAGAATGAAAGTTTTGTTATTAAGCATTAAACCAGACCATGATGCATATCACAGGCATTCAGCTAAAGAAATTGGAATGATAAAGAAATCTCACCCTTTTAGATAGCTAGGCAGAAACAATCCATTACATACATACAACTGTCTTAGTCCAAAGGAAAAATTAAAACTTGGAGCCAAGTGCTTGGACAAAACTTCCACAGAGTTAGGGAGACAGAACCCCACACTCCTCTGTGTTCACCTTTCACAGAGGTGGCTCCAGAAAGACACACCTAGAATGCAAAACTGGCAAAAGGCTTGTTCAGCTTTTTAAAAGATTACATAGGTGTGAAAAGAACAAAGAAGATTAGGATCACAAATTTTCTTTTTTTTTTTTTAATTTTTATTTTATTTATGATAGTCACACAGAGAGAGAGAGAAGCAGAGACATAGGCAGAGGGAGAAGCAGGCTCCATGCACCGGGAGCCCGACGTGGGATTCGATCCTGGGTCTCCAGGATCACGCCCCGGGCCAAAGGCAGGCGCTAAACCGCTGTGCCACCCAGGGATCCCGGATCACAAATTTTCAAAAGGAAATGCTGGAAAGAAAAGCAGGGGAAGAAAGTGTTCTTTCCCTTTTGGCACGAGGGACACATCAAAGTTCTTGAGACTAAAGCAAAGTTATTTGTTTTGTATATTTTTTAATTGGAGTTCAATTTGCCAACATATAGTATAACATCCAGTGCTCATCCCGTCAAGCGCCCCCCTCTGTGCCCATCACCCAGTCCCCCCGTCCCCCCGCCCCTTCCACTACCCCTTGTTTGTTTCCCAGAGTTAGGTGTCTCTCATGTGCTGTCACCCTCTATGATATTTCCCACTCATTTTCTCTCCTTTCCCCTATAATCCCTTTCACTATTTTTTATATTTCCCGAATGAATGAAACCATATAACGTTTGTCCTTCTCCAAATGACTTACTTCACTCAGTGTAATACCCTCCAGTTCTATTCATGTTGAAGCAAATGGTGAGTATTCATTGTTTCTAATGGCTGAGTAATATTCCATTGTATACATAGACCACGTCTTCTTTATCCATTCGTCTGTCGATGGACACCGAGGCTCCTGCCACAGTTTGGCTATTGTGGACATTGCTGTAAAGTAAAGTTTTTAGTTAGAGGCAAATTCATAGTCAGATTCTTCAATTACTAAAGAACACCGAACATATAAACTCTACAATTCATTTAATAAGAATAAAATCAACCACAAAGGCAGCAGAAGAAAGGGCATAATTACGAGCACTTGAAGATAAAATAATTAGCAGAAAAACAGCATTAGGAGAAAAATAGGCAGACTGTAAAGAAGAGAAAAAGAACTAATCAGAATTAGAAATGGCAAAGTGACTATACCTATGGACACGGATCATATCATGAGAACCAAGAGAAACAAAGACAGAACGAGCAGCACTATCAGTATTTTGTTGATGTTTGAATTAGGACAAGCATACACACTATCAACATTGGGAAAGCTGTGGCCAATGCAATATGACATGTAATGCTGGTGCTCTCAATAGCAATTAAAAGAAAAAGAGATAGAAAAAACCCATGTATTTCAGTGGAAAACTATGCATCCTTTATAATGTATACCCTTTTAGATGATCAGATTCTAGGTTATCAGCTCAGATTCCTGTTCATTATCTTTGTGCGATTTTGTAACTCCTTGTATGTTGTAGGTAACTGATAGATATATAATTCTATCTAGCCTGGTAGTGACTTTCCGCTAATTTCCACCTGTGGAAAAGCAGTTTTATCTTTATTCATAATTCATCTCACCATCCCTTTATGTCATATAACTGCACTGTTTGGATTCTTCTTTTGAATTGGCTAGAACATCTGCCTCACATATTCACTTTATAACTCTATATGAGAGTCATGATTCTACCTTTTTTACCAATAGAAAGCTAAAAGAAAAAAATTTTTTAAAGGCTAATATAATAAGAATATTTTTATTGATGTGACTGGATGGGAATGTTGAGTATATCCAGCAAGAACTGAATAGTAAATGTACAATGGCAAAGTAACTTAGACACATGAAAGAAACCACACCCTAACCAGGCTATCACTAGGGATGACATTAATAATAAATATGTGAAATAAAATTAAGAATAGCAAATTATTGATGTAATGGAATAAAATTAACAAAACTAAAGACTTGTCAAAGGGCAGAAAGCAAATATTGAAAAGATATAAATTCTTAACTTATTGTTATAATCAGAATATTTTTGGTAATCTGTCTAAATAATTATAACTTTAATCTAGAAGAAACAACAAAACAAGAGAATGCTAAAAGATACTAACTTTACCAGATATTTGCATAAAGTAATATTGACCCAAGAACAAAAACCAACTGATGAACATAAATAAAGGAAGCTCTCCCAAGAGCTCACTGTATTATTGAAGGATCTAGTCTTCAGGGGATCCCTGCATGGCTCAGGGTTTTGGCGCCTACCTTCAGCCCAGGGCGCCATCCTGGAGTCCCAGGATCGGGTCCCGCATCGGGCTCCCTGCATGGAGCCTGCTTCTCCCTCTGCCTGTGTCTCTGCTTCTCTCTCTGTCTATCATGAATAAATAAATAAAATCTTAAAAAAAAGAAGGATCTAGTCTTCAGTATCCAGATTGTTGACTACAGATAGCTAAGACAAAAAGACGAGCTTCTTTGGAGAAGATTCCAGTGAAAGGTGGCTCAGCAAAGTGAGGGAAACTGCCTGTCACAGTTAAGGTTTAGGCAGCAGGAGAATCTGGCAGCTAACTCTTCGTCCTCCAACCTCCACTCTCAGAGCTTTCCCACAAATCCAGCAGCAACAAACCCTCCGCAATGCTTCCCTGTCTCAGGGACACCTGGGTGGCTCAGGGGTTGAGCGCCTGCCTTGGGCCCAGGGCATGATCCCGGATTCCCCGGATCGAGTCCCACGTCGGGCTCCCTGCATGGAGCCTGCTTCTCCCTCTGCCTGTGTCTCTGCCTCTCTCTCTCCCCCCCCACCCCGTGTCTCTCATGAATAAATAAAATCTTTAAAATAAAATGCTCCTCTCTTCACAAACATCGGATAGCTTTGAGAGAGATGAATTTGTAAGATGCGGGCAGCCCCGGTGGCGCAGCGGTTTGGCGCCGCCTGCAGCCTGGGGTGTGATCCTGGAAGCCCGGGATCGAGTCCCGCGTCGGGCACCCTGCATGGAGCCTGCTTCTCCCTCTCCCTCTGCCTGTGTCTCTGCCTCTCTCTCTGTGTCTATGAATAAATAAATAAAATCTTTAAAAAAAAAAGAATTTGTAAGATGCATCACATAGGAAAGAAAAAAATCCACTACCAATAAAACACCCAGTGAGGGTAAGGCCCATACTGATTACTGAGATGCCAATCCCTGATGTATCCATCATGCACAATGAATAGGACTTTTTGGTAGGTGGACGTATAGCGTGAAAAAATAATTTTCTAGAGGGACACCTGGGTGGCTCAGCCGTTGAGTGCCTGCCTTCGGCCCAGGGCGTGATCCTGGAATCCTTGGTTCGAGTCCCACATTGGGCTCCCGGCATGGAGCCTGCTTCTCCCTCTCCCTCTGCCTGTGTCTCTGCCTCTCTCTCTGTGTGTCTCTCATGAATAAATAAATAAAGTCTTTAAAAAATAATAAATAAAGTATGTTAATTTCATTCATAAAAAAGTCTTTAAACACAGGCTAAACAACATTGGTTGGGGCTTAAGAATGCATTTATTTCAGGAATAGTTTCTGCTTGGGCATAACTGATAACATTCAAAAGGCAGAAAGTGATTTTTCCGTACAAATTATTATAACTCTAAAGTACCAAAGGGCATTCTGGAGATACTAAGACATTTGGGGATAAAAAACATATGTAGTTTCCATAGCTTGGCTTTATTCCTGAAAGACTCCCTCATCCTTTTGACAACAGAAATATCCCCCGCTCGCTAAGGCCAGTTGTATATCAAATACTCCCATATACAAAGACTGGCCCCATCCCCATCCACCAATTTTCCAGTGATAAGAGAAGCTACAGGAGACAGCAGGAAGCAGACCAATAGGGAGATCTCTCAGGAACTCCAATTTGCTTCGCTGGAATTTTCTTAACCGTCCAAATACGTCTTTTGCCAAAGAGCCATAGTTGTCAATAGCAGTCAGGGAATAAATGACGCCAGGGGCAACACAGTTGCTCCTTACTCCGTTCTGGCCTATTCTACAGCCAAGGATTTGGTGAGATTGTAAACACCTGCTCTGGCAGCTGCACTATACACAAGTCCTGGAAATCCATTTTAAACAAGGATAATATTATTCAGAATGGATCCTCCATGCTCTTTCATCCAGGAGTTGTAAACTGCTCTCCACATGTAGAAGGTGCTCATCAATTTGGTTTCGATCACAGCATGCCATCCCTTTGCACTGATGTGTTTTGCAGGAGACCTGAACTGACCTCCTCCATTGTTTACAAAAAATTGATCTTACCATAAATATCTAAGGTGGATTTGACCAAATTGTTCACCGCCTTTTCTTTGCAGATGTTGCATTTTATGGGAGTGACCTGAGCCTGGTGGGCTCAGTTCATCTGCAGTAGATTTTAGTCAATCAAAGTTACGTGACGCAATGACCACATTACACCCCAGCTGCAAGATCTTGGTCATGATGGCCTTTCTGATACCTGTGTCCCCTCTGGTGATGATGGCCAGTTGGTCTTGCAGCAAGCCAGCAACCAGCCAGCTCTTGCCCTTGTCCCAAGTGCCCATCTCCACCAAGCATCTGAGTCTTAGGAGTGCTAAAGTCACTTACATGGTAAAAAATAATAATAATAATAATAATATTTTTTACTTTATTTATTCTTGAGAGACACATACACAGAGAGGCAGAGACATAGGCAGAGGGAGAAGCAGGCTTCCTGTAAGGAACCCAATGTGGGACTCCATCTCTGACCCCGGGATCATGCCGTGACCCGAAGGCAGAAGACACTCCACTCCTGAGCCATCCGGGTGTCCCTACAGGAAAATTTTTATGTTAAAAAAAAATCAATAGCCTGTCTAAATTATCTCATTTTATTAAAAATAGATTATCATTTTAAATACTGATATTCCGTCAGAAGTCTCTTATTGACAGTTATTTTGAATTTCAAACTATAAATAACCCAGAAATAAATTTTGTTAAATGCCTTTATCCAAATTTCAGGTTATTGAGTATATGCTTCCTTTACATCTTTTTCTCCTTTATGGAGATGATCATGTGGGATCTCTTCCTCTCTTTTGTGTCAATATGGTGAGGTTTGGTTTTGTCTTTTTTAAAGACTTTATTTATTCATGTCAGAGAGAGAGAGAGAGAGAGAGAGTGACAGGCGGAGGGAGAAGCAGGCTTCATGCAGGGAGCCCGATACGGGTTCGATCCTGGGTCTCCAGGATCAAGCCCTGGGCCGAAGGCAGGCACTAAACTGCTGAGCCACCCAGAGATCCCCAATATGGTGGGTTTTATTAAAAGATTTCCTCATATTGGACTATCCTTGCATTTCTAGTATTTCTCACTTAGTCACATGCTATTATGACTATCAATGCCATTGCACCAGTATTTATCAATGAGATTCGTCTGTAATTTTCTTTTAGAGACCGTTTTGTGAATTTGTGTTTGGGATTTTTTTTTTTAGTGAAATAGCTCTGTCAATTTTGATCTGTGTTGGACTTTGACTTGAATCTAGTGTGGTCTGGGGTGAATGAGCTGGCTGAATGACAGACCCTATCCTGTGATAGGTGGAAAGAGGATACTTCCGTGAAAAACTATGCATTGCTCATATCTTACTTGTTCAGTCTAGTCTTCACTATTTCCTAGTCTTTCATGGTTTTTAAGCTACTTCAGAAGACAAGTGATAGCAATGCAAAATAATTCTTGTCTCTGGACATGTACATTCTGTCCTATTCAATTGACTTCTCACTAGCCGGTTAAATAAATCTTTAACACTTGTTCGTTTTTGTATCTGCATGAGTCATGATTTTATCATTTTTAAATAATCTATTTTTATTGTAAAAATATATTTATATTATGTATATTTATGTAAAATATACATAAAATTGCCATCTTAACCATTTTTTAAAATATGCGGGTCAGTGGCATTAAGCACATTATTGTGCACATCACCACCATCCATCCCCAGAACTCTTTCATCCTACTAAATTGAAATTGTACCCAGTAAATAATAACCCTCCATTCCTCTATCACCTAAGCTCCTGGGAAACCACCCTTCAACTTTCTGTCTTTATAAATTGGACCGCTCTACATATCTTTGTAAGTGTGCTAGGAGGAAATACTTCCTACCAATTCAGATGCAGTGATCTAGAGACTATTAATTAACTGACAGATTTGGGATCCCTGGGTGGCGCAGCGGTTTGGCACCTGCCTTTGGCCCAGGGCGCGATCCTGGAGACCCGGGATCGAATCCCACGTCAGGCTCCCGGTGCATGGAGCCTGCTTCTCCCTCTGCCTGTGTCTCTGCGTCTCTCTCTCTCACTGTGTGCCTATCATAAATAAATAAAAAAATTAAAAAAAAATTAACTGACAGATTTACAGGAGAAAAGACAAGATTAATTTACACACTCACGCAGGAGCATTCAGATGAAGAGGCTCCCTAAAGAGCTGGAGATAGACGTTTATATACCAACTGAACAGGGGAAAGCGATGGAAAGCAAAGAAAGAGCTTCTCTGGAAAAGACTAAGGAGCTTTTAGGAAAACAAATGGAAAGTATAATATTGTCATGTTTGCCACTTCTCAGATGCAAGTGGTCCAGGCTGAGAGTGAAACTACCCCAAAGAGGGATTTATGGCAGCTTCTCTCTCAGAAGGATAAGCCTTTAGTCAGATACATGAGACCCAGAAAGGCTTCTGCATTTGCTGTGTCATAAATGACTTCAGTTTAAAATAACCTTGCTCCAACTCAAGGGGTATAAGTGGATCCATACAAGTGGAATCATACAGTATTTGTCCTTCAGTGACTAGCTTATTTCATTTAGCATAATGTCCCCAAGGTTCATCCATGCTTACAATGTGTTAGGAATTACCTTCCTTTTAAAGACTGAAATAAAATTCTGCTGTACTTATATATTACATCGTGTTTATCCGTTCATCCATTGATGGACACTTGAGTTCCTTCCGCCTCTTAACTATTGTGAATAAATGTGCTTATGAATACAGCTGTACAAATTCTTCAAGACCCTCCTTTCAATTCTTTGGGGTATATACCCAGAAGTAAAATTGCTGGATATATATTTTTTAAGATCTTATTTATTTATTCATGAGAGACACACACAGAGAGAGAGAGAGAGAGAGAGAGAGGCAGAGACACAGGCAGAGGGAGAAGCAGGCTCCATGCACCGGGAGCCCGATGTGGGATTCGATCCCGGGTCTCCAGGATCGCGCCCTGGGCCAAAGGCAGGCGCCAAACCGCTGCGCCACCCATGGATCCCCCAAAAGGTTTTAATATTTAATTGTAAAGGTGGGCAATAAATCTAAATTGTGGTATCATTATGATTTTTTCTTTTTTAAAGAGTTTACTTATTTCTTTTAGAGAGAGAGAACACAAGTTGAGGAGGGAGAGGGACAAGCAGTCTCTGCACTGAATGTGGAGCCTGATGTGGGATTTGACCTCATGACCCTGAGATCATGCTCTGAGTCAAAATCAAGAGTTGGATGCTCAACCGAGACACCCAGGTGCTCCTCATTGTGATTCTTAAAACGAGAGATACACAGTGACTTATTTTTCATGGCAAATATTTTTAGATCCATAAAGCTTTATGGTAATTATCCATGTGTTATTTGTTTTGGTCATGCTGTCAAATTTGTAATAAAGCTTCTTAACCCAAAGAAAAAATAAAGTTATGTGTAGCAAAAAAATTTTTTCTCTCTGTAGTGTGTTTGAATCTATTAAGATATATATGCTCCAGGGGCATCTGGGAAGCTGTCAATTAAAATGTTTGCCTTTGGCTCAGGTCATTATGCCAGGGTCCTGGGATCAAGTCCCGTGTTGGGCCTGCCTGCTGCTCCCCCTACTATTCTTTCTCTGATTGATAGATAAATAGATAGATAAATAAATAATCTTTTTAAAACAGATATATATGCTCCAAACAAACCTTAAAGAAAAAACAGCAAAATGTTATTGTTTTCACTCTTCACACACTGCTATAAACATTCTCATTAGCTCACACAGTCCTTCCAGCTGGCTTACGTATACTTACTTCCCTTCGGCTTCAGGGATTGGGGGAATGGCTGGAAGTGCACACGAGGCTCTTTTTGTGATAAATTGTAAGCAGGCATACATTCAGCCAGAAGCCTTCCAGATTGGTCATATAAAAACATGGAGAGCAACAAGAAAATGGAACTGAATGACTACCAAATTTCTACTCAGTACAGAACATTTTAGACTTACAACAGTAACTCTAAAAGCTCCCATTAAGCACGTTCAATATTAGTTTATAACCATTATCTCATTTAATCTTCACACACATACAATTTATGTGGTATATAGCATCTTAATTCCCATTTCAGAGCTGAGGAATGCTCTGCTTGAGGTCATGCAGCTAGTAATTGGTGCTAGGGGTTCTTAACATTGCATACTCTTTTCACCCTGGGGATGCTACTGAACTCAAAGGGCAGTTCTGAGGATTAGATGTGCTGAGGCACATTGTTTCCTTAGCCTCCTGCCTGCCATGGAGTAAGTAGTCATTATATGATCGCCATTAGTATTGAATCATTACTATTTAATATTAAATTATATTAATACAAATAAAACAATTAAGTTATTAATTGTGCATATCTGGGTCCTATGTATAGGTTTTCCAACCGTTTTATTCAATTCCTGTACTTCAAGATCATATAGCACACAAGTGAGAATATCTCCAACTCTGTGATTATAAATTAATAAAGGGTTAAGACTAGGAATACAGAAGTACTCACAGTTCAAATTTTAACTCACCATTTGTGAAATTGTGGGTCAGGATGATGTTGTAATAGGTAATAGGGCCATCCTAGTTGCTGGACAATGTTCTGGTCAGGAGTCCATCGGCAGCACTTTGGGATGGGTACTCCATTCTGGAGTCTGACTTTCAACACTTGCAGTCCAGAAATTCAACTTAGTCAGTCTATGGAAAATTACTGAGGCTCTTGGAAATTATTAAAATGAACCAAACTAACCAAATAAGTAATCTTTAAATCATATTATCAATTGTGTATATATAATTAGAGACATACCTCTCCTAGAAGGGGCTATTCTATCCCCTTATTGTCCTAGCAATGAGAACAAATTCTTGCTCACAGGTGGTCCATTGGAAATCACTTCCCTAACCAGAGTTAGGGAATCTCCCTAACCAGAGTTCTTCCTCCCCAAATCTCTCCCCTATTATGTGTTTTGTTTTCTGGTAGCAGTTATCACTACCTAAAATTATCTTACTTCCTCCTAGATTGTCTGCCTTCCTCCATTAGAATGGCAGGTTCTCTGATGTTTGTTCACTGCCATATCCCTAACTTCTAGAACAGAGCTTGACACATAGCAGGAACTCAATATATGCTTGAATGAATTAATGTCATCTGGAGGTTGTAAACCCAAGTTAGATGCAAGTCAACTTAAGCTTCTTTCCCTCAACAGGAAATAGTTGCCCGGTCACTGAACTGAGTTTAGGGACAGTCCTCAGAGATGGGTCGGCCCCCTCGGACTCAGACCCCAGAGCAGGTGGAACCTGGCCCAGCCCAGTGATCTGTGTGTCTGCTCTCTCAGCTGCCCTCCAAAGCCCTGGGATCGACTTGCCACACTCACTTGCACCCTGAGCCACAGCTTCTGGTATAAGCAGAAACCACGGAGCCTCCCAGTTTCTCTTATTCCTTTCTTCAGGTTCAAGGACCCCTAAGGCTCTGGGTCCCTAGTTGGTGTTCTGGACCTAAAGATATGGGCATCTGCTTATATCTAACTCTAACCTGTTGTGGCCCAATGATCTCCTCCCTGCAACAAAGAAGGACTGAGATATGTAGATTGAGAACTGTGATCCTTCTTGGTTGTTAAAATAACTTACAAGTTATTATGGTACTAATTTTGGGGAACAGCAATGGATACTGAGTTTGTGCTTAATGCTCATCGACTGTTCCCCTCCCATATTCCCATTAAATATGTTTGAGAACTCAAAAGGCTAACTCCCAAGACCACCCTGAAATAGAGTCCTCCAGTCTTTTTTCTTTTTTTTTTAAGATCTTATTTATTTGAGAGGGAGAGTATCTGCACACAGGAGTGGGGGGTAGAGGAGACGGGAGGGAGAGGGAGAAGCAGGCTCCCCGCCTGAGAGGCTGCAGCGCCTGGCATTCCAGTAGTGCTTTGTGTGGACTCAGGGGACCATTCCCCCGGTGACTTTGAAGGGAAGCCTTCTGAGAAGCTTGGGACCAGAAGAGTTCAGGTGCAAGAGGAATAGGGATGGTGTGGACCTTGAAGACCCTGATCCCATCATAGAATGTTGTGGTGTCCTGGGGGTCTCATGCAGGACTGGGGTGCCAAAGTAGCAGACACTCTGTTCAGCTTTGTCGGGGCACGATGGCACTGTGTATCCAGGCTCCAGCTGTTTTCTTTTTTTTTTTCCAGCTGTTTTCTGAGAGCCACTTGTTATTGTCTTCTCCTCATAAAAGTGAGGGGAACTGATTCTTCAAGTTGGTTTTATAAGATCACTTGAACTACTTCTCAAATGACTGAATTCACAAGCCAGGTCACAGACTATCCTAGTTCAGGTAACAATGACCTGCAATGCACACGTAAACCTCTTATCCACCAAGTCCACTGCGTACTCCTAGCCACAGACTCTTTTACTCTGGACATCACCCTGATCCTGGGTGGCTAAATACATGTCCATCGTTTTCACCGGATTGTCCCGTCTTTTCATGGTTCTACTTCTGGTTTCTTCTGCATCCTGTTCTGTGCAGTTCCCTGCTGCTCTGGATCTATGCAGTCCCTTTAGGGGAATGTGCTGACCTCAAGATGCTCCTGGCACGAAGGTGGTAAGTGACAGCATCCAAAACCTGGTTCAAAGTTCATGCTATTCCATGATGTCACAGGAGCTGAGGCCTGTCTACACAGTGGCTTACTTCACAACTCCCATAAATAGCCTATATTCCATAAAACGCAGGAGTTGGACACTATCAGGAGATTGGAATGAAACTTAAAATAACTCCACCAATCCAAATAGGAGGGGTCTGCCCTCAGTTTGTTTTGATCTTTTTTAAAAAAATCTTTATTTTTTATTTTTTTGAGAGAGACAGCATGACCAGAGGGTGAAGGGCAGAGGGAGAGGGAGAGGCAGAGAATCCCAAGCAGGCACCACACCCAGCTCGGTGCCTAACTAACATAAGATCTGATCTCACGACCCTGAGGTCATGACCTGAGCCAAAATCAAGAGGAGGGCACTTAACTGACTGAGCCACCCAGGTGTCCCTCAGTTTCTTTTTCTATTAACCCTTTAAGATAGAGATCTTATGTATAAGTGAGCAGTAGGTAGAAGAATTGGTGGCACCAACAAAGACCAACAGGACTCACAGCAGGGTCGTCTGTCTTCAGTGGTGCTGGGAGCAGGTCTCTGCGGACTTAACACTCCCTGCATATCACGGGGAGATGGCCACCTATCGCTCAGGTCCTTAAAAATGTTTGTTAAATTCGTTTAGGCAGGGGTAGAAGTACTTTCTAGAAACTGAATTTAATAGCACCTGTCAGGGAGAAGAAAAGCCTATTGTTCAGATCGAAAAGGCTCACAGAGTCAGAAAGTCTGAGGAACTCAACAAAATAGCCTCTGATGTGCGGCACCATGGGGGGAAGGGTTCCAAGGTCCTGGGGGAGACAGGAGAACCGGAAGTCAGCATCTCTGTTGCCTGAGACCTCAGCCAGCTCACTCCTCCTGCCCCTTCTCCATCCTGGGCAAGTGGCGCCTCTAACAGTGAACCCAGGAAAGGAAAAGACAGCAGGAAAGGGAAAACAGGAATAGAAAAATGGAAGGAACAAACAGAATAAAAATAGTAAGATGAGAAGAATGTGGTTTTTTTCCTCGGATACCAAATATGTGTTGTTTTCCACACCAACCAATTCTGACACTAACTGGGTATCTAAAAATTCAATTTAATGACACCGCCTAGCTGGAGTTACCATCACATTCCACACAGGTTAAATGGCTCAGTCCCACAAGACTATGTGCACTTCAGATGCCAGATAGGAATGGGGGGGGTGCTCAGGCTACCTGTGCTTCTGCCAACTGCAAATGTGGGGGCTCCCCTGACCCCTCAGGTATGATTACGACTCACCTTAGGAATGCACTTTACTTACAATGACTGGTTATAAAGGATCTACCTCAGACACAGCCAAAGGGAAGTGATGCATAGGACACTGTAGAGGGTGGGTGCCACAGAACTTCCAGGGCTCCTCCAGGGTGCCACCCTACCAACACATCCATGTGCCCACCAACCAGAAACTCTCTAGAACTTGTTTTGAGGGGTTTTATGGAGGTTTCATTACACAGGCATGATTGGCTGAATCAGTGGCCATGGTGATTGAGCTCAATCTCTGATGCCTCTCCCCTCCTAGAAGGTTAGGGATGAGGCTGAAAAATTTAACCCTCTCATCACCAAACCTTCACACAGGCAAAAATCTACATATACATTTGGATTTCCCAAAATGTAACTACTAATAACCTAATAGTCGATTAACACACATTTGGTATGTTACAAGTATTATATACTGTATTGTTAAAATAGAGGTAGAGAAAATAAAATCATTAAGAAAAATCACATTTATACTATTGTACTGTATCTGTCCAAAAAGAGAAAATCCACCCTTGCGTTAAGTGGACCTTTGCAGTTCAAACATGTTGTTCAAGAGCCCTGCTGTGGGGCACAGCTACAGCAGTGCTTAGAAAGAAATTAAGAGATAAGTGCTTAGGTAATAAATATACCATAGACAAAATGACCTTACTGGATGTGAACTCCATTCTGTGGGAGATTGACTAGCCTTCTCTTGAGGAATAGACACCCACCTATGAGCCTGGCTACTGGGTTCCTGAACTTTTCCCATAACTACCCAGAAGAGTTGCAGTAGGAATGACTGGACAGAGACAGAAACTGAAAGCTATGACTTTATGTGGCCAGAAACCCAACATAATCTTTGTACAAAGAGAAAAGAGAAGAAAAAATGGCATTGGCAGAAAAAGCAGGATTGTAGCACAGGATGGTCTTGATCCATTGACCATTGGGTTAGGGGTCCAGCACCCTTCTGCTACCTTTTCCTCTGTTGTAACAAAGATCCTTATTGTCGGGGCTATAGGGAAAAAACACTTATGGCATGCCTGTAGCACAGTGAAGGGGTTGATTCAAACTAATTGGAAGCCCAGGGTCCTTAAGCACTATAAAGCCATCATACCATGAGGGAGGCTCCTAACCCTGAGGGTGCTAACTGGAAAATTTTTGGAGAAAGAAATTTATACAGATGAGAAGAAATGTAGGAGAATCACTGAAGTGTATACTGAGTGTCTAGAGGAAGGAAGAAACCTGACAGTGAGGAACTGAAGCAAAGCTAAAATAAGGATCCACCACTTGATCCAATTGGAAATTCAAAATCTACTAAAAATTTCATATGATAACTGTGGGACCCAAGGAATTTAACAAAAATCCCCTACCCCTGGACAAGCAGAGCAGGGCTAACTCCATTTTGTGCTACATCCGCCATCTCATGTATGACCCCCACAAGACCTACTTATTGCACTCCCCCCACCCTAGTAAAGCCACTGAGCACACCCTTACTGGAAACGGGCTCATATAGGAATGCGGAACCCCTAAACCGCAAAGAATGTAAACCCCGCCTTTTGCTTGCCAATCCCGCGCGCCAATTCTGACCAGAGTGATAGGCTAGTTCAAATGGTCACTGTAGGGTAAACTGTAATTCAATTGGCCACCTGCGTGTGGACCGACATGACTGTGCAAGTCTGTGTGTGTTACAATCCCATTGGCCACTGGCCCCTATAAAACTGCTACGCCTCTTACCCTCGGGGTACAAGTCCCTGCTCCACTGTGTCGGGTATACTTGGCCCAAGCTCTAGTTTGCAAATAAACCCTCATGCGCTTGCATCAGTGTTGGCTTCTAGGTGGTTTCTCGGATACGCCATCTTGGGCACAATAACAAAAAGACACACGTTGGCTTTGTGCCGCTATTAACACAGATTCTTTTTTTTTTTGATTCTTTAATATTTGCCTTAAACGTGTCAGTTGGTAAAGCTTCACAGCCTTAATCCTGAGGCTCAAGTTATAGTTGTATCTGGAGACCCCAAAAATTTAACCAAGGTACTCATTATAACCCTTTAGTAGAGTTACTGAATATGAAGTGGAGGACAAATAGGTAAGTTTTACCTTAATCATCCAAACTATTACTGTCCTGCGTAAATCTTCACAGTCATAGCACCCATTGCCTCAAAATATCCCACATTGGGTGAGAAAGCTCTGCCCAAGTGAGTAATAAATTAAAATTAAGACTTTGGGGGCAGCCCAGGGGATCCCTGGGTGGCTCAGCGGTTCGGCGCCTGCCTTTGGCTCAGGGCGCGATCCTGCAGTCCTGGGATCGAGTCCCGCATCAGGCTCCCTGCACGGAGCCTGCTTCTCCCTCTGCCTGTGTCTCTTCCTCTCTCTCTGTGTCTATCATGAATAAATAAAAAAAACCTTTAAAAAAAAAAAAGACTTTGGGGGCAGCCCGGTGGCTCAGTGGTTTTGCACCGCATTGGACCCAGGGCATGATCCTGGAGACCTGGGATGGAGTCACACATCGGGCTCCCTGCACGGAGCCTGCTTCTCCCTCTGCCTGTGTCTCTACTGCTCTCTCTCTGTCTCTCTCTCTCTGTGTCTGTCATGAAAAAATAAATTTTAAAAATCTTAAAAAAAAATAAAAGACTTTGGTAATTACAGGGGCACCTGGTTGGCTCACTTGGTAGAGCATGTATGTGACTCTTGATCTCAAGGTCGTGAGTTCGGGCCTGATGCTGGGCATGGAGCTTACCTTAAAAATAATAATAATAAAAAAAGACTTTGGTAGTAACAAATTGGCTTGACAAAAGTGAATCCCCATGGATGCCCCTCATCTATTAAAACAGTTAATATAGGCCAGTGCAAAATAAAAATTAAAAATAAAATAGGACTTCCTTCGGGCACCTGGGTGGCTCAGTCAGTTCAGGGTCTGACTGTTATCTCAGCTCAGGTCTTGGTCTCAGGGTTCTGGGTCCAAGGCTGGTATTACGCCTTCCTTCAATGATTGAAACTTTGGGAAAACCTAATGATTGAAGAAGTGATTATCCCTACTACTGCTCCGTTTAAAAACTTAAATTTACCTATTAAACTTTGCCCGTTAATAAACTTGGAAAGAAGGCAGGCACCTCATGGTGGACTACTGCAACCTTAATTCTGAGGTCCCATTCCCTAAGGCTCCATTACCAAACATTATTGAAATTTCCAAGTCCATCCCATCAGTAACAAAGAAATATTCTGAGATTACAGATTTGGCTAATAAATTCTGTTCGTTGTGTATTTCAATGCCTCTCAGCCATAGTTTGTCTTCACCTCCCAAGGGATACAATACACCTTTACCCATGGGGGTACCTCATGGGTACCTCAACAGCTTTGGGATCCATCACATACAATCTTTGAGGGCAAGACCTTAACTGGACCCAACTTTCTTGACACGCACAGGTATGACATTATATTGATGACATACCTCCTCCAAAGAGAGTCTTCTGACACACTCGTTATGAAGATATGAATCCCAGAGCTCACAAAAGGAGGATGGGTCCTCAATGTTCCATACACAATGCAAGTCCCACCACATCATTTTCAGTTAAAGTACCTGAAAATTATTTGGTAAACCGTCCCTGACACTGTCAAGAAACAGTTGTTAACCTTCTCAGCACAGAAGTCGAAAATCTTTTTGTCTTTTTGGGTTCTCAAAGGCAACATATTCCCTATTTACTAATTTTACTCAATTTGATTGATGCTGTTATTTGCAAATTGACCTCCATGGAATTGATGTAGGAACGAATTAGTGGCAGATGGGGGCCTAAGCAGGGAAAGATCAAGGAAAGGCCCCAGAGTCAGGCTCCTACCCATCCCAAGAAAACAGACATAAGACAGCAAAAACAGAAGAAATAAACGTGGCTCCCTAACTCCAAAATGCTAGGGACTATCCCCCCTTGCATGGCTACTAAGTAATCACAGAAACTCACCAGACTAAAAAGAAATAGGTCATTAAGATGTTTTCAATACAGTCCCTGCTCAAACCAAGACATCACAAGAATCGCAAGCTCATGGGCTACGTGACCAGGCTCACAGATATCCCAGATGTAGAGAAATATTATGGAGGAGGGATCAACCAGAGACAAAGGAACACCTTGCTCATGATATTTATAAGAACATCTTGTTATTACGATAGTTACAAATCCACCACTTTTGTTCTAAATATCCATCCAGATACTGACAAGAAATTTACCAAGTTCCCTGAGCAGTTTCCTATAAAAGACCATAAAAAGCCCTCAGTGGCACCCCTGTCAGGGGGGCCGTCTCAATTCTGAGAACTTTCTCTGCATGTCTGCTTAAAAAACTTCTATCACTTTGCTCACTCTGTGTCGTCTGTTCTAGATTCATTCCTTGACTCCTTGAGACAAGAACCAAGCTCTCCTGTATCATTTTGGTGCCCAAACCGGGGGCCACTCCCCTTAAAGGGTGAGTAAATGTGGATTCTATCCTTTCTTTCCTGGGTGACATCTCTCCCTTCGGTAACCGCTTCTTGTAACAAAAAGCAAAACCAGGTACTTGTCAGCCAGTTAAAGGCAGATAGCGAGGCTGCTGGTCTTAAAGACTCACGTTGACAGGCTTCTGGAGAAAGGTTTGCTCAATCCCCCTTCCCTAAAGGAAGGGAATGTTGGCCTAAGCCTAACCAGCTCCACTTTCTGTTTTCTGGCTTTCTGCATTGGCTTTTCCCCCCGCCTGAGGGCCTTCGCTTATTGTGGGGTCATGCTTGCAAACGGGGCCCCAGGTACTGGAACAGAGAGAAGCAAGGGTGAGGCAGGAAACTTAACTGCAACTGATCATTGTGGAGTCCGAGAAAATTAAGGCCATTCACCTCAAGTTCAGCATTAGCACAAATACAGCCATCTCAGGCCCTGTGAAGAAGAGCTGAACTTTACCTTCCTTCAGTTAAGCCCCATATTAGAATGAGAACAAAGCTCAGAACGCCCTTGGCAGGAAGTCCCATATCAGAAAGACTACAGAGCTCAGAGAATCCCTTATCAGATCTTAAGAAACTCCCCCACCCTTTCCCCTCATATTGGAATGGGAAAAAAACATTCCTCCACCCCTTCTGAAAATTCCCTAGACCAGCCCATGAAAAACCCAGCTGTAACCCACTTCAGGGTCCAAGCTCCTGCTCTGTTGTGTGGAGTATACTTGGACCCACGCTCGAACTTGTAAATAAACCCTTGTGTACTTGCATCGGTGTTGGCTCCTTGGTGGTTTCTCGGATTCGCAATCTTGGGCACAACAATCATGATCGGCCTGACTCATCAGGCACCATGGGGCAAGGGATGCAAGTGAATTTATGTGACCAAAGGATGAGGTCTCCTGTAGGAGAGCCCAGGAACATAAGGTCATTTATAGGATTCCATGTTCATTGATTGGAAGAATTAATATTGTGAAAATGTCAATGATACCCAGGGCAATTGGCACATTTAATGAAATCCCTATCAAAATACCATGGACTTTCTTCAGAGAGTTGGCAAAAATCATCTTGACATTTGTGTGGAATCAGAAAAGACCCCAAATAGCCTGGGGAATATTGAAAAAGAAAACCAGAGCTGGGGGCATCACAATGCCAGATTGCAGGTTGTACTACCAAGCTGTGATCATCAAGACTGGGTGGTACTGGCACAAAAACAGACACATAGATCAATGGAACAGAATAGAGAATCCAGAAATTGTCCCTCAACTCTAGGGTCAACTAATAGTCAACAAAGCAGGAAAGACAATCCACTGGAAAAAGGACAGTCTATTCAACCCAATGGTGCTGGGAAAATTGGACAGCCACGTGCAGAAGAATGAAACTAGACCATTCTCTTACACCACACACAAAGATGAACTCAAAATGGATGAAAGATCTAAATGTGCGACAAGATTCTATCAAAATCCTAGAGGAGAACACAGGCAACACAACACCTCTTTTGAACTTGGCCACGGCAACTTCTTGTAAGATACATCTATGAAGGCAAGGGAAACAAAAGGCAAAATGAACTATTGGGACTTCATCAAGATAAAAACCTTCTGCACAGCAAAAGAAACAACAGAACTAAAAGACAACCCACGGAGTGGGAGAAGATATTTGCAAATGACGTATCAGATAAAGGGCTAGTATCCAAAATCTATAAAGAACTTCTTAAACTCAACACCAATAAAAAAACAATCCAATCATGAAATGGGCAAAAGACATGAACAGAAATCTAACAGAAGAAGACACAGGCATGGCTAACAAGCACGAGAGAAAATGCTCTGCATCACTGGCCATCAGGGAAATACAAATCAAAACCACAATGAAAAACAAAACAAAACAAAACTCCAATGAGGGCAGCCCCAGTGCCTCAGCGGTTTAGCGCCACTTTCTGCCCAGGGTGTGATCCTGGAGACCCGGATGGAGTCCCATGTCTGGTTCTGGCATAGAGCCTGCTTCTCCCTCTGCCTGTGTCTCTGCCTCTCTCTCTCTGTCTGTCATGAATAAATGAATAAACTCTTAAAACACACACACACACACACACACACACAATGAAATACCACCTCACACCAGTGAGAATGATGACAATTAACAGGACAGGAAACAACAAATGTGGGAGAGGACGTGGAGAAAGTGGGACCCTCTTGCCCTGTTGGTGGGAATGTGAACTGGTACAGCCACTCTGAAAAACTGTGTGCAGGTTCCTCAAAGAGTTAAAAATAGACCTGCCCTACGACCCAGCAATTGCAGTGCTGGGGATTTACCCCAATGATACAGAGGCAGGGAAACGGCGGGATACCTGCACCTGGGTGTCCACCGAAAGATGGATGGATAAAGATGTGGTCTATACATACAATGCAATATTACTCAGCCATTAGAAACAACGAATACCCACCCTTCGCTTTGATGTGGATAGAACTGGAGGGTATTAATTATGCTAAGTGAAGTCCATCTGAGAAAGACAATCATCATATGGTCTCATTCGTTTGGGGACTATAAAAATAGTGAAAGGCATTATAGGGGGAAGGAAGAGAAAACGAGTGGGAAATATCAGGGAAGGTGACAACACATGAGAAACTCTTAACTCTGGGAAATGAACAAGGGGTAGTGGAAGGGGAGGTGGGTGGGGGAACAGGGTGACTGGGTGATGAGCGCCGAGGGGGGCACTTGCTAGGAGGAGCACTGGGTGTTATGCTACATGCTGGCATATCAAACTACAATAAAAAAATATACAAAAAAAACCCCAAAAATAGGATTCCTTGCTAGCCTAAGGTTCATCTGGAGAGTGCACATAAGGACTGGCAATCCAGCACTCTGAACCTGCCTTTGCTTACCTCTGGTGGCCTTGGGGTCCCCAAGACAGGTTAAAGGATGGAGACCTGTGCAGCCCCGGGGACTCCACCGTTTAGCCCCGCCTTCAGCCCAGGCCTGATCCAGGAGACCTGGGATTGAGTCCCAGGTCGGGCTCCCTGTAAGGAGCCTGCTTCTCCCTCTGCCTGTGTCTCTGCCGCTTTCTCTCTCTCTGTATGTGTGTCTTATGAATAAATAAATAAAGTCTTTAAAAAAAAACAAAAACAAAGGAGACTGGCCCTGGGGGTGACACCCTGGGAAGCCTCATCCAAAAGCAGCACAGGCCTCCCGCTGAGAGACCATAGGTGTTCCACTTACTTCCTCAGCCTTCTAAAAGGAATATCACCGTTTAAATTATTAAGCTTCAGGGATCCCTGGGTGGCGCAGCGGTTTAGCACCTGCCTTTGGCCCAGAGCGTGATCCTGGAGACCCGGGATCGAATCCCACGCCGGGCTCCCGGTGCATGGAGCCTGCTTCTCCCTCTGCCTATGTCTCTGCCTCTCTCTCTCTCTCTGACTATCATAAATAAATAAAAATAAAAAAAATTATTAAGCTTCGCTAAGCTCTGGATTAGGACTCGGTTTTTCACAAGATCCAGAGGAAGCGGGATCATTTAGGTGGCAGACGGGTGAGAGTGGCTACTCCCGCTGGCCTCACCCCTCCTTATCCCAAGATGTCAGGCCACTCTATCACCTTGGATAGGCAGCAAAGGGGCACCTTGGTTTAGGTGAGAACTGACTTGTAGGGATGCCATCAGTGGTCACCTCTCTAGAACAGGTACAGGGCAGGAGATTCCTACGAGAATTTCGAGGTGGGAACCAATCAGCCTTTGCAGAGATGCTTGTGCACTGCATTCTGAAAAGTTGGGGAAATTGACCCACTGACACTGAAAAGGAAGTGTATGATGTTTTTCTGTTCCCAGGCTTGGCTTCAGGATCATCTGGAGGATGGAGAGACCTGGTCCCCCCTGAGGGAAGTATTGAAACAAAGCTATCTTGCAATTAGATTCATACTGTAAAAGGGGAGTTAAATGGTCCAAAGTCCCTCCTGTGCCTTACAAGAGCAGGCCGACTTCTGTAAATCTTGCAAAGAAAACACCTCCCTAGCCAAAGCAAAAGATCACAAGGGGCAAATGCTGATAACCTGCCCCCTGAGGCTCCCTCCCATCAAGAGGTACCTGTCAAACCTTCCTGCCGGCCTTACCCAGGCTTGCCTCAAACTGAGAAACCTCCCAATGAGAGGAAGGTGCACTAGCTATACCCATGAACTGACATGCGTAGTAGAATTGGCCCAAGTAAGGTACACGTGCCATTCTCTCTCCAAGACTTTATAAACAGATCAAGAGTGACTTGGGCAAATTTGTAGATAATCCTGACCACTATACTGAAGTCTGTCAAAATACAAGCCAAATGCTTGAATTTGATTGCAGAGATATAATGCTGATTCCTTTTTTTTTCTTAAGATTTTTAAATTTTTTTGTTTATGAGACACACACACACACACACACACACACACACACAGAGGGGGAGACCTAGGCAGAGGGAGAAGCAGGCTCCATTCAGGAAGCTGGATTCGGGACTCTATTCTGGAACCCTGGGATCACACCCTGAGCCAAAGGCAGACAGATGCTCAACAGCTTAGCCACCCAGGCATCCGGGCCTTTTACAAACTTAAACAAGCTTCATTAAAAGCTCCAGCTCTAATTTCCTGTAGGAAAAGAGTTTAACTTGTATGTTACAGAAAGAAAGGGAATAGCATTTGGAGTTGTGACCCAGACGAGGGGATCAACTCAGCAACCGACAGGATACCTAAGCAAAGAATCAGACATGGTGCCAAAAGGAGGGCTGGCTTGTTTACGGGTGGCAGCACCATTGAGCTTCTAATACCTGGAGCTACTAAGATAACCTTGGGGGCAGAAAGAACTGGTTACCCCCCTCCTAATGTAACAAGACTATGGGAATCAAAAGGAGGCTTCTGGCTGATAGTCGCCTCTTGAAATATCAAGCCTTACTCCTAGAGAAACCCCATATTTGCATTACAACTTGTACATCTTAAAATCCTGCAACTTTCTTGCCAGAGGAGGCTGCTAAACTGGAACACGACTGTGAACAAATGATAATGCAAGATGATGCTGCCAGGCAGGATCTGCAGGAGACTCCACTAGACAATCCTGAGTGGAATCTGTATACTGATGGCAGATGCTTTGTAGAGCAGGGAATAAGTGAGGCCGGATGGGCTATAGTTAGACCCTCTCAAGTACTGAAAGCAAGCCTCTTTCTGTGGAGGCCGAGAGAGAGAAGATCTCTGGCTACCATCTTAAACCCCTAGAGCAGCCCATAAAAACCCAGCTGTAACCCACCTCAGGGTCCAAACCCCTGCTCTGTCGTGTCGGGTATATACTTGGACCCAAGCTCGAGATTGTAAATAAATCCTCATGCGTTTGCATCGCTGTCGGCTCCTTGGTGGTTTTTCAGATATGCAATCTTGGGCACAACATTTGGGGGCTCGTCCGGGATCCAAGAGACCCCTAGGACCCCATCTGGAGGGTGCCAGGCATGGAGAGTATACTCAACTTTTTCCACCTTTTGCGCGCATATTTCCCGAGAGCTCTAAACTGTATTTTTACCTGTAGGAATTCCAATGTATTCCAATGTATTAGGTCGACACTGGCTTAGGCGGTTGTGCTGGCAGACCGTCGACCAAGGGTCTTGGGAGACATCCCTTACGCCTGCCGCCTTCCGTCCTCCCGGCAAGCCTACAAATCTGGCCAAGGTGTATGATGTAAGTAAGACAAGGTAAGGATGAGAGTCCAGCAGCCTTCTCAGAAAGGATCATAGAGGCTTTTAGGCAGTACACCCCTATGAACCCAGGAGCCCCAGAAACGAAGGCCGCAATGATCATGGCCTTTGTTAACCGGGCCGCTCCGGACATTAAAAAGAAATTGCAAAGAGTAGAGAGACCGGGGGAGAAGAGCTTGCAGGACTTAGTAATAGTAGCAGAAAAAGTCTATAATAATAAAGTCTGGAAGAGCATCAAACTAAGTGACCGGCAGACCCGAAACCTAGCCAAGATCCTCCTGGCCACAACCATGGACGACCCACGGGAAAGTCGGAGACACCTCAAGAAACTGGCTTCAGGGACAGGTAAGGACGATGGCCCTGGTTCCCATCCGGAGTGCCCTAAACTGAACAAAAGCCAATGTGCTTATTACAAGGAGGAGGGCCACTGGGTGAAAGACTGCCCTAACAAAAGACCCAAGGCCCCTACCAAAAACTTGGAGATAGAGGACATGGACGACTAGAGGAGTCGGGGTTTGGCGCCCCTCCCTGAGCCCAGGGTAGCTCTCAGAGTGGAGGGGCAACCCGCTGAATCCCTAGTGGACACTGGGGCACAACATTCGGTTTTATTACAACCCCAAGGTAAATTGGCTAGCAAAACTTCATGGGTGCAAGGGGCCACGGGCACCAAACAGTACTCATGGACTACCCGGACAACTGTGGATCTAGGCATGGGCCGGGTGTCCTACTCCTTCATGGTCATCCCTGAGTGTCCCTACCCATCGTGAGGTTGGGACTTGCTCACCAAGATGGGGGCACAAATTTGCTTCCACCCCGAAGGGGCAAAAATCCTAAACAAGGAGGGGCACCCGATTCAGGTGCTTGTCCTGAGTTTAGAAGACGAATATCGTCTTCACCAAATGCCCTCGGCCCCAGTGACTGACATTGACCGTTGGATGCAGGAATTTCTCCAAGCATGGGCAGAAATTGGGGGAACTGGGCTTGCCTGGCACCGACTGGCCATTTACATAGAACTAAAGCCAGGGGCAGATCTGTCAGGGTCCGCCAATACCCCATGCCTCCCATAGCCCATACGGGAACCACACCCCACATATGGTAACCAATGGACTTGGGCATATTGAGACCTTGCCAGTCAGCATGGAACACTCACTCTCTTCTGCCGGTGCGGAAACCGCACTCTAATGATTACAGGCCAGTCCAGGACTTAAGGGAAGTCAGCTGGCGAGTGGAGGATATGCACCCTACGGTCCCAAACCCATACACCTTCCTCTCCACCCTGCCTCCACACAAACTTTGCTTTACTGTATTAGATGTAAAAGACGCCTCTTTCAGCCTGACTTTAGCAACCAAGAGCCAAGACCTTTTCGCCTTTGAATGGACAGACCCCGAGAAAGGCATCAATGGCCAGCTCACCTGGACTCGACTGCCACAAGGATTCAAAAATTCACTGACCATCTTCGATGAGGCCTTACACGAAGACTTGGGTGAGTTCCAGTCCGAGCACCCTCATTTGACCTTATTGCAATATGTACATGATACCCTGTTGGCAGCGGAAGACCAGGACACATGCCTGCGAGGCACCAGGGACTTGCTCCAGACAATAGCGGCTCTAGGATAACCGGCCTCAGCTCAAAAACCCCAGATCTGAAGAGCAGAGGTGAGCAACCTAGGGTACACATTAAAGGATGGACAAAGATGGTTGACAGACGCACGGAAGGAAACCGTCCTAAGGATCCCACAGCCACAAACTGTATGCCAGGTACATGAATTCTTGGGATCAGCAGGGTTCTGTCGATTATCCATTCCGGGTTTTGCCAAGATGGCTAGACCCTCCTCTATGAGGCCACCAGGAACCAGCAGAATTTTGAATGCATAGAGGCCATGAACAAAGCCTTTGATGATCTTAAACAGGCCTTGCTGTCTGCCCCAGCTCTTGGGTTGCCCGACCTAACCAAGCCCTTCTACCTGTATGTGGACGAGAAAGACGGGGTGGCAAAAGGGGTCCTCATCCAGTACCTAGGTCTCTGGAAGAGACCAATAGCCTATCTCTCGAAAAAGTTGGCCATGGTAGCCACTAGATGGCCCCCATGCTTCAAAATTATTGCCGGTGGCCACTATGGTCAAGGACGCAGACAAACCGGCCATGAGGCAAGAACTGCATGTTACCACCCCATATGCTATTGAAGGGGTACTTAAACAGCCCCCAGACTTCTAGATCAGCAATGCCCGTCTGACCCATTATCAGAGCCTACTGCTAAACCCCACCAGAATTTGATTTAAGGCACCAACAACCCTGAATCCGGCAAAGCTACTCCCTAACCCAGAATGGGACCCCCCTCTACATGTGTCAAGAAATTGTGGCACAGGTGCATGGAATCAGAGCTGATCTCCAGGACCAGCCACTGCCTAATGCGAACACCACCTGGTACACGGACGGCAGCAGTTTTGTCCTAGAAGGAATCAGATTCGCGGGGGCAGTCGTAACCATGGAAACGGAGAGCATCTGGGCAGCACCATTGGCAGCCGGAATATCGGCTCAATGGGAAGAAGTGATCGCACTGGCCGAGGCGCTAACCGTGGAGAAAGGTAAACAAATAAACATTTATACTGACAGCAGGTATGCCTTTGCCACCGCGATATCCACGGAGCCCTTCACAGGGAGAGAGGGCTTCTGACAGCAGAGGGAAAAACTATTAAACATAAAACAGGGATCCCTGGGTGCTCAGCGGTTTAGCGCCTGCCTTTGGCCCAGGGCACGATACTGGAGTCCTGGATCGAGTCCCACGTTGGGCTCCCCGCATGGAGCCTGCTTCTCCCTCCTGCTGTGTCTCTGCATCTCTCTCTCTCTCTCTCTATGTGTCTATCACGAATAAATAAGTAAATAAATCTTTAAAAAATAAAAATAAAACAGAGATCCTTGAACTCCTAAGGGCCCCCTGGCTGCCCAAGGACCTAGCTATCACTCATTGTCCGGAACGCCACAGAGCAGTACTACCAGTAGCCAGGGGAAGCCGAATAGCCGACTCCAAAGCTAAGGACGTGGCCCTTATGATGACCCAGGTTTTAACAACCACACTACCTGATGCGGGGGCTACAACCCTGCCTGATACTCCCAACTATACTGACACTGACTTGCACTGGATCAAACGCTTGCCTACGACCCAATGCTTGCGTGGCTGGTGGAGGGCCGCAGACTCCAGCCTCATCCAGCCAGAGGAACTAGGACGGCGAGGCCTATCCAAAATGCATCGGAGTACTCATATGGGAACAAAGAAAATGGAAGACCTCAAACGGCACGAAAAGATCACTATTAAAGGCTCTAGAGCAAAGATCAAGCAGATATTGGCGAGCTGCCACGCATACCAGTTAATGCCACTGCCCGTGGATCTCACCCAGGTACCCGACTCTGAGGGGACCGCCCAGGAGCCTACTGGGAAGTGGACTTCACTGACAAAAAACCTGGAAAATACGGGGACAAGTATTTACTAGTGTTTGTGGATACTTTTTCAGGGCAGACAGAGGCATTTCCCAACAAACATGAAACAGCACAGACCTTGACCAAGAAACTGCTAAAGACATCTTACCGAGGTATGGTTTTCCTGTTAGAATTGGATCAGACAATGGCCCCGGACGGCCAGAGAGAGACACGCGGCCTACGCCGTAGTTGCTTACCCTCGATGCCGTCCTGGAGGCGGCTGCCCTCCCCCTCGGGACACCACATACACTGCCTCCAAATACGCCTCCCTCATCACACACACACATTCTGTCCTCTGGCAAGAGCGAGGGTGTCTTACCACCAAGGGTACCACCCATAATCAATGGGCACCTCATTTCACAACTACTGGAGACCCTCAGCCCAGACCCTCAGACCCCCCAACCTCACTCAAGTAGCCACTGTCCACTGTCGTGGACCGACCCTCCGAGGACCTGGTGTCCCGAGGCAACAACAAAGCCGACTCTCCACCGCCCGACCCACTGCCTTAGACCCCCACCAGCTCCCCTCCTCTTCCTCCACACACCACAGTCCCCCTCTTACACACACCAGGAAACTCAGACAGACACCCAAAAGGATGGGAGGAATCGCCAGGGACAAAGGCCGCATCTTCATTCCAAAGAAACTCGCTCTTCCAGACCCTTCAGCCCCCATGATCGTTTCAGACATACGGCAGTCCCTACACGTCGGGCCCAAGGCCTTACACCAGTTCCTACAACCCCTTTTCCACCCTCCACATGTGCCACAGGTTACCGGAGAGGCGCCGAAGTCTTGCAAACCCTGCTCCACGGTCAACGCTCGAGGGGGAATTCGCAGGCCCGGCGGGGCCCAATCCCCAGCTCTGCGCACACCAACCTGGCGAGGACTGGCAGCCTGACTTTTCCCACGTGCCACGCCATAAATCCTTTCCCTACCTGTTAGCCTCAGTGGACACCTTTACACGGTGGATAGGGGCTTTCTCCATACCTCGGGACACTGCGGAGGCGGCGGCCACCATAGCCCTCCAACACGTCATTCCGAGGTTCGGCCTCCCGCGGACCCTACCATCTGACAACGGCCCGGCCTCATCTCCAGCATCACCCAGCAAGTCTCCGAGAGCCTAAATATTACCTGGAAACCCCATATCCCATACCAACCCCAGTCTTCGGGTAAGGGAGAGCGGGCCGACGGTCTTCTCGAGGGACGTCTCACCAAACTGCCCTTGAAGCCCGCCCGTCCTGGCCACCCTCCTCCCGCTGGCTTTAACAAGGCTCAGAGCTTCCCCTAGAGGGCCGTGGGCTCCAAGTCCCTTTCAGCTTCTCGTGGGCGGCCCTTCCTGCTCACTCAAAATCTTCCCGTCACCGCCTCCTCTGCTCCTATCTTGCCTACCTTACCTAACTCTTCTAAGAGCCCTCCTGCGGGCCCATGCGACTCAGTCAGCCCGACTCCAGGGGAACCCACAGCAGATACTCCCCAAGCCCTGGCCCCAGGGGATAGCGTCCTGCTACAAGAACTATACCCAAAAACCTTACAGCCTAAGTGCACCGGTCCCGATACGGTGGCCCTTACGACCCCCACGGCCGCCAAACTCCTAGCACACCACCCGCGGGGTACACAGCTCTAAGTGAAAGCGAGGCCCCTCACGACACGGATGCGCAGGACCACCTTTGGGACCTACTCCAATACTGCTATGGCTCCATCCTCCTCCTCCTGGTCCTACCTCCTGGTCACTCCACCACTGACCCTGGGTTTAGGTGGACGTTTACATGACAGAAACCTGGCACCGGGGAATGTCCACCACTGATTGTCAACCACTGGGTTGCCAGGCCCTCATCAATTTCTCCATCCCCAATTGCCAGTCAATTCCTGTATCCACATCTGATCCTAGAATCTCTTCCACCTATGATCAAGACCCATCCTACCTGCCAAAACTACCCGGTTGAAATCCACGGATGCTGCCCTTATCGCTACTGGAATATTCATCGCCTTGGCCACTTGTGCCGGGACCCTTTCGCCGGCACCTTTGCAACCAGTGACCCACGAGGCCGCTTCTACAGAACACACAGTAACTATAGCCTAACTATTCTGGACCCTTGGGATTCCCACTGGGCGACGGGGGTAACCGCAAAATTGTACCGCTGCCCCTTTTCCTCCTACCCTACCGTCTTCTCTCCCCGCATCTACACGACATACACACGTGCGGCTCTCACTTCCACCAATCCAACCCGACCGAAGGAACCAGACTCCCACCATACGTGCACAGGAGCAACTTCTCCAAACCCACCTACAGGCTACCCCAGCTCAGGCCCGGGGCGGGGCCCCTTCTCCTAGATGAAACTTAGCCAACAAGGCACTTACTTCCCTCTCCAGCCTTTCAGGCATGGGCAATCTGTCCCACTGTTTTATCTGTGCCGCCTGGGGCAAAGCCCCCCTCTTCCCTGGTGGCCGTTCCCCTCCCTAACGCATTGAACTGCGCCAACCTCACACCCGCACCTCCAGGGCATTGCATTCTCCCTCTCTCCTGGACAATGCCTTATTCACGGACCCTCTCAACCACCACTTCCCTTTGTCTTACTCCACCCTTAGGTCTTCCCTGCGTGTAGTCACCCTGTCAAATGTTACCTCTCATCACGCCCCGATCCGTGGTCTCTCTTGGCGCAACGGGCAGCCTTTCTGAATCTCTAGGTACCTCTGCCTCTCTCCTCTGTCTGCCTGTCTCCCTGGTTCCGCGACGAACTCTCTCTAGTCGGGCAGAAGTAGCCCTCCTGGCCAGCCTCCCGGAGAAGCACAAACGAGTGACTTTCTCCCACTACTTATCGGGGTCTCCCCGGCTTCAACCCTGGTGGCCGCCCAAGGACACGTCACTGGCGAGACAGGACCCAGGTAGGAAACCCGAACCATACCTTACTTACCCAGACCCCATAGAAAGGCAGAAGCGCTTATCGCCCCGTACCGCTTCCTCCAGTCACATGCCCCAATGCCTATCCTATCAGCCCGTACAGACACGAGCCCTTAGCACTCCCCCTTCAAAAGCCGGCTTCCCCGGCTCTGCTCCCTCTCGGTGCCTGGGAACCTCGCCCCAGATGCGCCCACTGAAAGCCTCTTTTGACCCACCTTTGCCTGGCCTCTCTAGTTCATTTGCCTACCAGTCGCATGAAACCTGAGATTTGGTGCCGAAACCCGGGAGGAGTTCGAGGCCCCGCTCTGGAGGGAGCCCCTCTCCTCTCACCACCAGGACCTGAACTGAACCCCACGCCTCGAGTCGCCGGGTAGGCGCCCCCTGATTCCGTGCCCCTGTCCCGCTGGTCCTGCCGGAAGCCGCGGCCGCGCCAGGGCAACTCCACAGAGCCAGCGGGTGGCTCTCCGGTGCTCCCTGGGGATCAGGAGACGTCCTCATCCTTAGGGCCACCTCTGTTTCTCTGGTGACCCTGGGCTGCAAACGGGGACGCCTGTCTTCAGTCTCCGGGTTACCCGGTGCGAATCATGGAACTGCCCAATCCCAATGTGACCCCGAAACTCCGACGGGTTGTCTACTGTCCAATTTCAAAACCCGGGGCCGGGATCCCTGGGTGGCGCAGCGGTCTGGCGCCTGCCTTTGACCCAGGGTCCGATCCTGGAGACCCGGCACCGAATCCCACGTCAGGCTCCCGGTGCATGGAGCCTGCTTCTCCCTCTGCTTGTGTCTCTGCCACCCACCCCCTCTCTCTCTGTGTGTGACTATCATAAATAAATAAAAACTTAAAAAAAAAGAAAAGAAAGAAAACCCGGGGCCTTTCCCAGGACCTGAAAAGGCGCCGCCTCAGCCTCATTCATTTCTCTACGGTGGCCCGGCCCCAATATTACCTGGACAATCAGTCTCCACGGCCCCTGAGGGTACTTCTGACTACCAAATTCTCACGGCCCAGGACAATCTCTAGACCTCAGGGCAAGCGGACCAAGGTCCCAGACATGCAGGCTTTCTGGGACCTCCGCTCTCGCCCCTCTCTCTGCTCCCAATGTTCCACCACCCAGGTCCTTTCGGCGCGGGAGCCGCTCCCTCCGCCCCCTCCACCCATTCCCTCAGCTCCAAGAGCCCCCGAATCCTTTCCCCCTTCCCCTGTCTCAGGGTCCCCTGACACCCTGGCCCGAACACCTACTAGGGGAACGCCAGCCCTGCCCCCTGCCCCCTTCTCCTCCTCCTGCCTCCCAACCACACACCTCCTTACCCGTTTCTGACCCCCAACCTTCACCCCCCTACCTCCCCTCCGATCCAGGTGCACAAGATCCCACAAGGTCTCGCCTCCCCTGACCTGGCCGGCCCCCTGCGACAGGTGGTGGGAGCTGAAGGGATTGTTCGGGTCCACGCTTTCTCCCTTCAGGACCTTTCCCACATGGAAAAGGGGGCTGGGCTCTTACTCTGCTAACCCGGGACTGCAGCCAAGAAGTCAGTATTTGGCCCAGGCAGAGGGCTTGCTTGACTTGGCAGGATTTGCATGTGCTGCAGACCACCCCCCTTCCACCAGAGGACAGGGAGCGAATGCAGGCTGCCGCCCGACAACACGCCGGCCGGCTCCGTTTCACCGACGGGGCTGTGCCAATCGGTGCTCGGGCGGTTCTCGCCGAGGATCCCGCACGCCCTTAGCAGACGGGCCGGGAGGGGGGGGGGCCGCCGCCCCCGCCGCCGCCGCCGCCGCCCCACGTCCACTGTCTCCACGCTGGCACGCGGGCGGTCTCTAACAGGGCTGTCTGTCAACTACGCTAGGGTCCGGCAAGTCGCTCAGAACCCAGATGAGAAGCCTGCTCTTTGCCTTCAGAGGCTCGCTGAGGCTGTAACCCAGTACCCTCGCCTGGACCCTGCCTCCCCGGCCCCGTCCAGGGCTACTGTGGTGGCGACGCATTTTCTCTCTCAGTCCTCCCCGATACCCGGAAAAAAAAATTCAAGAAGGCCGAAGAGGGTCCCCAAACTCCCATTCCCGACCTGCCGACCATGGCATTGAACGTCTTGAACACCCGAGACGAAGAGCGGCTGAACCGCAGGGGCAGGCCAGACTGCAGCTGCAGGTGCAGGTGCAACTCCACACCCCAGCCTCGCTGGCAGCCCTGCGGCCGGCGGGCTCCGGGAGGCACACAGAGGAGCACCCCACCGCATCCCGCCTGGGGCTTGCGTCAGACGCGGCACCGAGGGACACCGGGCCCGTCCATGTCCCAGGATCACGGAGCCGACGCGGCCAGGCCCGCGATGTCGAGTGACGGGCCACTGGAAATCCGCCTGCCCTGGTCTCGGGGCATCCTCGGCGCCTCCACACGGACGCAACCCTGAGCCGCAAAGTCCAACCTTCCGACTACTCGGACTGGACCACGACTCGCGGGGCCCAGACTCGGACACCCCCTAACCCAGGCCGAGCCTGGGGTGTGGGACCCAGGGAATTTAACAAAAATCCCCTGCCCCTGGACAAGCGGAGCAGGACTAACTCCATTTTCTGCTGCACCCGCCACCTCCTGCTATGACCCCCACAGGACCTGCTTATTGCTTAAGGCGCTGCCCCACCCTAGTCAAGCCACTGAGCACACCCTTACCCGAAATCAGATCATAAAAATGTAACCCCCGCTTGTGCCCCCCAACACTGCGCGCCAATTCTGACCAGAGTGATAGGCCAGTTCAAACGGTCACCATAGGTAGGGTAAACTGGGAGTCAACTGGCCCCCAGTTGCGGGCAGACTCACATGACTGTGCAACCTTCTGTGTGTGTTACAATCCCGTGGGCCACTGGCCCCCGGAAAGCTGCTACGCCTCTGAGCCCCGGGGTCCAAGTCCCTGCTCCGCCGTGTCGGGTACACTTGGACCCAAGCTCGAGCTTGTAAAGAAACCCTCGTGTGTTTGCATCGGTGTCGGCTCCTGGGGGCTTTCTCGGATTTGCTACCTGGGGCACAACGTGGGGTCCTGCTCCCGGGAGCGGGGAAGTCCGTCTCTTTCCTGCTGGACACGGGGCGACTGGCTCCATTCTGCCTTCCACTCGGGTGCCGGGTTCCCCTCTCCAGTGGTGGTGGTGGTGGGAACTGATGGCACCTCCATCTACTCCACGGACGGGCTCCCCTCTCACCCTCCTTCCTTAGAACTCCTTCCTGCCCGGCTCCTCTCCTCGGCCGGGAGATCCTACACAAACTCAAGGCCACCGTTCGTCTTTCTCCCTCACCCACTGCCTCTGCTCACCTCGTCTTACCCTTCATTTCTCCTGATCCCTCCACTCCACGCCCCCCGTCTCCCTCTACCCCTTAACCCCCAAGTCTGGGACACCTCTAAACCAATGGTGGCCACTCACCACCCCCCAGTCAAAACCCACTTAAAAGATCAAACCCCCCCGCCTCCTCTCCTTCTCAGCCCCAATTCTCCATTTCGGAAACTCACCGACGGGGACTTAAACCTAGGACAGACCGACTTGGCCAGCACGGCCTCCTTATCCCCAACAGCTCCCCGAGCATCACCCCCATTCTCCCTGCCAGGAAACCTTCTGGAGCCTATCGCCTAGTACAAGGTTGAAGACTCATCAACGAGGCTGCTAGCCCTCTCCACCCGCTGGTGCCCAACCCATATGCCCCACTTCCTACTGTTCCCTCCACCGCTACTCACTTCTCACGCTTAGGCCTCAAAGATGCCTTCTTGATTCACTGCTCCTCCACACCCACATTCATACGTTCTCTTGGCCTTCCCATGGGAAGACCCCGACACACATACCTCAGGACAACTGGCCTGGACGGTCCTGCCTCAGGGACTCCAAGGATAGTCCCCATCTCTTTGGCCAGGCCCTTTCTAGACATCTCCAACAAGGCTCTTTCACACAGAGCACACTCCTCCAAGAAGTCGATGACCTTCCCCTTTGTAGGCCCTCCCGACCTTCCTCACAGGAAGACACTGCTCTCCTCCTCAGCTTCCTTGGTTCTAAAGGGTACCCGGTCACTCCCTCCAAAGCGCAACTTTGCACCCCCACGGTTACCTAGCTGGGTATATCCTTAACCCCTACACCTCGAAAACACTCACTGGAGACCGCCTCCGCCTACCACAACACCAGCATCTCCGGCCTCCCCTCTCCCCGCCAGAACGCCGACAACCTTCTCTCTTTCTTGGCTCTCGTGGGTTTCCTCTGGTACTGGATTCCTGACTTCCCTCTCCTGGCACGACCCCTCCACAGGGCAGCCAAACCAACCCCACGGGGGCCACGGACAGACCCCTCCCCTGTCAAACACCTTCTTTCCAAACGGGAAGACTGCCTTACTTTGGGACCCGTTTCAGCTCTTCCAGATCCCCCAAAACCTCCCTACTTATTGACTGATGAACGTTCCCGCTCGGCCCCTCGCCTCCTGGTACAGCCAACAGGACCAACGGAGCGGACACGGACGTACCTCTCACAACAGCTAGATGTCGCCGCTCAGGGCTGGCAACCACGTCAAAGAGCCCTGGCTGGGGCCGCCTCCCTGACAAAGGAGGCCCTTAGACTCACTCTACAAGGCCCCTCACCGTTTTCTCCTCTCACCACCTGGGACACAGATCTACTGAGCCAGAAATCTGTTTCTCATCTGGACCCCGCTAGACTCCAACTTGATCTTCTCCTCTTCATCGAAAACCCGGACATCTACCACCCACCAACCTCTCGTCTAAATCCTGCTCCCCTCCTGCGGGTGGGTACTCCCCCCGCGACTCACTCAGAACCCTCCCATTCCTGCCCTCAACTCCTGCACGAGCTGACTCCTCCACGTCGGGACTTTCCTATCAAGCCCTCCCGAAGCCTGACCGAATGAATCCTCTTTGTGGATGGTAGTTCTCTCATCGCCCCGGACGGCCAGAGAGAGACACGCGGCCTACGCCGTACTTGCTTACCCTCGATGCCGTCCTGGAGGCGGCTGCCCTCCCCCTCGGGACACCACATACACTGCCTCCAAATACGCCTCCCTCATCACACACACACATTCTGTCCTCTGGCAAGAGCGAGGGTGTCTTACCACCAAGGGTACCACCCATAATCAATGGGCACCTCATTTCACAACTACTGGAGACCCTCAGCCCAGACCCTCAGACCCCCCAACCTCACTCAAGTAGCCACTGTCCACTGTCGTGGACCGACCCTCCGAGGACCTGGTGTCCCGAGGCAACAACAAAGCCGACTCTCCACTGCCCGACCCACTGCCTTAGACCCCCACCAGCTCCCCTCCTCTTCCTCCACACACCACAGTCCCCCTCTTACACACACCAGGAAACTCAGACAGACACCCAAAAGGATGGGAGGAATCGCCAGGGACAAAGGCCGCATCTTCATTCCAAAGAAACTCGCTCTTCCAGACCCTTCAGCCCCCATGATCGTTTCAGACATACGGCAGTCCCTACACGTCGGGCCCAAGGCCTTACACCAGTTCCTACAACCCCTTTTCCACCCTCCACATGTGCCACAGGTTACCGGAGAGGCGCCGAAGTCTTGCAAACCCTGCTCCACGGTCAACGCTCGAGGGGGAATTCGCAGGCCCGGCGGGGCCCAATCCCCAGCTCTGCGCACACCAACCTGGCGAGGACTGGCAGCCTGACTTTTCCCACGTGCCACGCCATAAATCCTTTCCCTACCTGTTAGCCTCAGTGGACACCTTTACACGGTGGATAGGGGCTTTCTCCATACCTCGGGACACTGCGGAGGCGGCGGCCACCATAGCCCTCCAACACGTCATTCCGAGGTTCGGCCTCCCGCGGACCCTACCATCTGACAACGGCCCGGCCTCATCTCCAGCATCACCCAGCAAGTCTCCGAGAGCCTAAATATTACCTGGAAACCCCATATCCCATACCAACCCCAGTCTTCGGGTAAGGGAGAGCGGGCCGACGGCCTTCTCGAGGGACGTCTCACCAAACTGCCCTTGAAGCCCGCCCGTCCTGGCCACCCTCCTCCCGCTGGCTTTAACAAGGCTCAGAGCTTCCCCTAGAGGGCCGTGGGCTCTAAGTCCCTTTCAGCTTCTCGTGGGCGGCCCTTCATGCTCACTCAAAATCTTCCCGTCACCGCCTCCTCTGCTCCTATCTTGCCTACCTTACCTAACTCTTCTAAGAGCCCTCCTGCGGGCCCATGCGACTCAGTCAGCCCGACTCCAGGGGAACCCACAGCAGATACTCCCCAAGCCCTGGCCCCAGGGGATAGCGTCCTGCTACAAGAACTATACCCAAAAACCTTACAGCCTAAGTGCACCGGTCCCGATACGGTGGCCCTTACGACCCCCACGGCCGCCAAACTCCTAGCACACCACCCGCGGGGTACACAGCTCTAAGTGAAAGCGAGGCCCCTCACGACACGGATGCGCAGGACCACCTTTGGGACCTACTCCAATACTGCTATGGCTCCATCCTCCTCCTCCTGGTCCTACCTCCTGGTCACTCCACCACTGACCCTGGGTTTAGGTGGACGTTTACATGACAGAAACCTGGCACCGGGGCATGTCCACCACTGATTGTCAACCACTGGGTTGCCAGGCCCTCATCAATTTCTCCATCCCCAATTGCCAGTCAATTCCTGTATCCACATCTGATCCTAGAATCTCTTCCACCTATGATCAAGACCCATCCTACCTGCCAAAACTACCCGGTTGAAATCCACGGATGCTGCCCTTATCGCTACTGGAATATTCATCGCCTTGGCCACTTGTGCCGGGACCCTTTCGCCGGCACCTTTGCAACCAGTGACCCACGAGGCCGCTTCTACAGAACACACAGTAACTATAGCCTAACTATTCTGGACCCTTGGGATTCCCACTGGGCGACGGGGGTAACCGCAAAATTGTACCGCTGCCCCTTTTCCTCCTACCCTACCGTCTTCTCTCCCCGCATCTACACGACATACACACGTGCGGCTCTCACTTCCACCAATCCAACCCGACCGAAGGAACCAGACTCCCACCATACGTGCACAGGAGCAACTTCTCCAAACCCACCTACAGGCTACCCCAGCTCAGGCCCGGGGCGGGGCCCCTTCTCCTAGATGAAACTTAGCCAACAAGGCACTTACTTCCCTCTCCAGCCTTTCAGGCATGGGCAATCTGTCCCACTGTTTTATCTGTGCCGCCTGGGGCAAAGCCCCCCTCTTCCCTGGTGGCCGTTCCCCTCCCTAACGCATTGAACTGCGCCAACCTCACACCCGCACCTCCAGGGCATTGCATTCTCCCTCTCTCCTGGACAATGCCTTATTCACGGACCCTCTCAACCACCACTTCCCTTTGTCTTACTCCACCCTTAGGTCTTCCCTGCGTGTAGTCACCCTGTCAAATGTTACCTCTCATCACGCCCCGATCCGTGGTCTCTCTTGGCGCAACGGGCAGCCTTTCTGAATCTCTAGGTACCTCTGCCTCTCTCCTCTGTCTGCCTGTCTCCCTGGTTCCGCGACGAACTCTCTCTAGTCGGGCAGAAGTAGCCCTCCTGGCCAGCCTCCCGGAGAAGCACAAACGAGTGACTTTCTCCCACTACTTATCGGGGTCTCCCCGGCTTCAACCCTGGTGGCCGCCCAAGGACACGTCACTGGCGAGACAGGACCCAGGTAGGAAACCCGAACCATACCTTACTTACCCAGACCCCATAGAAAGGCAGAAGCGCTTATCGCCCCGTACCGCTTCCTCCAGTCACATGCCCCAATGCCTATCAGCCCGTACAGACACGAGCCCTTAGCACTCCCCCTTCAAAAGCCGGCTTCCCCGGCTCTGCTCCCTCTCGGTGCCTGGGAACCTCGCCCCAGATGCGCCCACTGAAAGCCTCTTTTGACCCACCTTTGCCTGGCCTCTCTAGTTCATTTGCCTACCAGTCGCATGAAACCTGAGATTTGGTGCCGAAACCCGGGAGGAGTTCGAGGCCCCGCTCTGGAGGGAGCCCCTCTCCTCTCACCACCAGGACCTGAACTGAACCCCACGCCTCGAGTCGCCGGGTAGGCGCCCCCTGATTCCGTGCCCCTGTCCCGCTGGTGCTGCCGGAAGCCGCGGCCGCGCCAGGGCAACTCCACAGAGCCAGCGGGTGGCTCTCCGGTGCTCCCTGGGGATCAGGAGACGTCCTCATCCTTAGGGCCACCTCTGTTTCTCTGGTGACCCTGGGCTGCAAACGGGGACGCCTGTCTTCAGTCTCCGGGTTACCCGGTGCGAATCATGGAACTGCCCAATCCCAATGTGACCCCGAAACTCCGACGGGTTGTCTACTGTCCAATTTCAAAACCCGGGGCCGGGATCCCTGGGTGGCGCAGCGGTCTGGCGCCTGCCTTTGACCCAGGGTCCGATCCTGGAGACCCGGCACCGAATCCCACGTCAGGCTCCCGGTGCATGGAGCCTGCTTCTCCCTCTGCTTGTGTCTCTGCCACCCACCCCCTCTCTCTCTGTGTGTGACTATCATAAATAAATAAAAACTTAAAAAAAAAGAAAAGAAAACCCGGGGCCTTTCCCAGGACCTGAAAAGGCGCCGCCTCAGCCTCATTCATTTCTCTACGGTGGCCCGGCCCCAATATTACCTGGACAATCAGTCTCCACGGCCCCTGAGGGTACTTCTGACTACCAAATTCTCACGGCCCAGGACAATCTCTAGACCTCAGGGCAAGCGGACCAAGGTCCCAGACATGCAGGCTTTCTGGGACCTCCGCTCTCGCCCCTCTCTCTGCTCCCAATGTTCCACCACCCAGGTCCTTTCGGCGCGGCAGCCGCTCCCTCCGCCCCCTCCATCCATTCCCTCAGCTCCAAGAGCCCCCGAATCCTTTCCCCCTTCCCCTGTCTCAGGGTCCCCTGACACCCTGGCCCGAACACCTACTAGGGGAACGCCAGCCCTGCCCCCTGCCCCCTTCTCCTCCTCCTGCCTCCCAACCACACACCTCCTTACCCGTTTCTGACCCCCAACCTTCACCCCCCTACCTCCCCTCCGATCCAGGTGCACAAGATCCCACAAGGTCTCGCCTCCCCTGACCTGGCCGGCCCCCTGCGACAGGTGGAGGGAGTTGAAGGGATTGTTCGGGTCCACGCTTTCTCCCTTCAGGACCTTTCCCACATGGAAAAGGGGGCTGGGCTCTTACTCTGCTAACCCGGGACTGCAGCCAAGAATTCAGTATTTGGCCCAGGCAGAGGGCTTGCTTGACTTGGCAGGATTTGCATGTGCTGCAGACCACCCCCCTTCCACCAGAGGACAGGGAGCGAATGCAGGCTGCCGCCCGACAACACGCCGGCCGGGTCCGTTTCACCGACGGGGCTGTGCCAATCGGTGCTCGGGCGGTTCTCGCCGAGGATCCCGCACGCCCTTAGCAGACGGGCCGGGAGGGGGGGGGCCGCCGCCGCCGCCGCCCCACGTCCACTGTCTCCACGCTGGCACGCGGGCGGTCTCTAACAGGGCTGTCTGTCAACTACGCTAGGGTCCGGCAAGTCGCTCAGAACCCAGATGAGAAGCCTGCTCTTTGCCTTCAGAGGCTCGCTGAGGCTGTAACCCAGTACCCTCGCCTGGACCCTGCCTCCCCGGCCCCGTCCAGGGCTACTGTGGTGGCGACGCATTTTCTCTCTCAGTCCTCCCCGATACCCGGAAAAAAAATTCAAGAAGGCCGAAGAGGGTCCCCAAACTCCCATTCCCGACCTGCCGACCATGGCATTGAACGTCTTGAACACCCGAGACGAAGAGCGGCTGAACCGCAGGGGCAGGCCAGACTGCAGCTGCAGGTGCAGGTGCAACTCCACACCCCAGCCTCGCTGGCAGCCCTGCGGCCGGCGGGCTCCGCGAGGCACACAGAGGGGCACCCCACCGCATCCCGCCTGGGGCTTGCGTCAGACGCGGCACCGAGGGACACCGGGCCCGTCAATGTCCCAGGATCACGGAGCCGACGCGGCCAGGCCCGCGATGTCGAGTGACGGGCCACTGGAAATCCGCCTGCCCTGGTCTCGAGGCATCCTCGGCGCCTCCACACGGACGCAACCCTGAGCCGCAAAGTCCAACCTTCCGACTACTCGGACTGGACCACGACTCGCGGGGCCCAGACTCGGACACCCCCTAACCCAGGCCGAGCCTGGGGTGTGGGACCCAGGGAATTTAACAAAAATCCCCTGCCCCTGGACAAGCGGAGCAGGACTAACTCCATTTTCTGCTGCACCCGCCACCTCCTGCTATGACCCCCACAGGACCTGCTTATTGCTTAAGGCGCTGCCCCACCCTAGTCAAGCCACTGAGCACACCCTTACCCGAAATCAGATCATAAAAATGTAACCCCCGCTTGTGCCCCCCAACACTGCGCGCCAATTCTGACCAGAGTGATAGGCCAGTTCAAACGGTCACCATAGGTAGGGTAAACTGGGAGTCAACTGGCCCCCAGTTGCGGGCAGACTCACATGACTGTGCAACCTTCTGTGTGTGTTACAATCCCGTGGGCCACTGGCCCCCGGAAAGCTGCTACGCCTCTGAGCCCCGGGGTCCAAGTCCCTGCTCCGCCGTGTCGGGTATACTTGGACCCAAGCTCGAGCTTGTAAAGAAACCCTCGTGTGTTTGCATCGCTGTCGGCTCCTGGGGGCTTTCTCGGATTTGCTACCTGGGGCACAACGTGGGGTCCTGCTCCCGGGAGCGGGGAAGTCCGTCTCTTTCCTGCTGGACACGGGGCGACTGGCTCCATTCTGCCTTCCACTCGGGTGCCGGGTTCCCCTCTCCAGTGGTGGTGGTGGTGGGAACTGATGGCACCTCCATCTACTCCACGGACGGGCTCCCCTCTCACCCTCCTTCCTTAGAACTCCTTCCTGCCCGGCTCCTCTCCTCGGCCGGGAGATCCTACACAAACTCAAGGCCACCGTTCGTCTTTCTCCCTCACCCACTGCCTCTGCTCCCCTCGTCTTACCCTTCATTTCTCCTGATCCCTCCACTCCACGCCCCCCGTCTCCCTCTACCCCTTAACCCCCAAGTCTGGGACACCTCTAAACCAATGGTGGCCACTCACCACCCCCCAGTCAAAACCCACTTAAAAGATCAAACCCCCCCGCCTCCTCTCCTTCTCAGCCCCAATTCTCCATTTCGGAAACTCACCGACGGGGACTTAAACCTAGTACAGACCGACTTGGCCAGCACGGCCTCCTTATCCCCAACAGCTCCCCGAGCATCACCCCCATTCTCCCTGCCAGGAAACCTTCTGGAGCCTATCGCCTAGTACAAGGTTGAAGACTCATCAACGAGGCTGCTAGCCCTCTCCACCCGCTGGTGCCCAACCCATACGCCCCACTTCCTACTGTTCCCTCCACCGCTACTCACTTCTCACGCTGAGGCCTCAAAGATGCCTTCTTGATTCACTGCTCCTCCACACCCACATTCATACGTTCTCTTGGCCTTCCCATGGGAAGACCCCGACACACATACCTCAGGACAACTGGCCTGGACGGTCCTGCCTCAGGGACTCCAAGGATAGTCCCCATCTCTTTGGCCAGGCCCTTTCTAGACATCTCCAACAAGGCTCTTTCACACAGAGCACACTCCTCCAAGAAGTCGATGACCTTCCCCTTTGTAGGCCCTCCCGACCTTCCTCACAGGAAGACACTGCTCTCCTCCTCAGCTTCCTTGGTTCTAAAGGGTACCCGGTCACTCCCTCCAAAGCGCAACTTTGCACCCCCACGGTTACCTAGCTGGGTATATCCTTAACCCCTACACCTCGAAAACACTCACTGGAGACCGCCTCCGCCTACCACAACACCAGCATCTCCGGCCTCCCCTCTCCCCGCCAGAACGCCGACAACCTTCTCTCTTTCTTGGCTCTCGTGGGTTTCCTCTGGTACTGGATTTCTGACTTCCCTCTCCTGGCACGACCCCTCCACAGGGCAGCCAAACCAACCCCACGGGGGCCACGGACAGACCCCTCCCCTGTCAAACACCTTCTTTCCAAACGGGAAGACTGCCTTACTTTGGGACCCGTTTCAGCTCTTCCAGATCCCCCAAAACCTCCCTACTTATTGACTGATGAACGTTCCCGCTCGGCCCCTCGCCTCCTGGTACAGCCAACAGGACCAACGGAGCGGACACGGGCGTACCTCTCACAACAGCTAGATGTCGCCGCTCAGGGCTGGCAACCATGTCTCAGAGCCCTGGCTGGGGCCGCCTCCCTGACAAAGGAGGCCCTTAGACTCACTCTACAAGGCCCCTCACCGTTTTCTCCTCTCACCACCTGGGACACAGATCTACTGAGCCAGAAATCTGTTTCTCATCTGGACCCCGCTAGACTCCAACTTGATCTTCTCCTCTTCATCGAAAACCCGGACATCTACCACCCACCAACCTCTCGTCTAAATCCTGCTCCCCTCCTGCGGGTGGGTACTCCCCCCGCGACTCACTCAGAACCCTCCCATTCCTGCCCTCAACTCCTGCACGAGCTGACTCCTCCACGTCGGGACTTTCCTATCAAGCCCTCCCGAAGCCTGACCGAATGAATCCTCTTTGTGGATGGTAGTTCTCTCATCGCCCCGGACGGCCAGAGAGAGACACGCGGCCTACGCCGTACTTGCTTACCCTCGATGCCGTCCTGGAGGCGGCTGCCCTCCCCCTCGGGACACCACATACACTGCCTCCAAATACGCCTCCCTCATCACACACACACATTCTGTCCTCTGGCAAGAGCGAGGGTGTCTTACCACCAAGGGTACCACCCATAATCAATGGGCACCTCATTTCACAACTACTGGAGACCCTCAGCCCAGACCCTCAGACCCCCCAACCTCACTCAAGTAGCCACTGTCCACTGTCGTGGACCGACCCTCCGAGGACCTGGTGTCCCGAGGCAACAACAAAGCCGACTCTCCACTGCCCGACCCACTGCCTTAGACCCCCACCAGCTCCCCTCCTCTTCCTCCACACACCACAGTCCCCCTCTTACACACACCAGGAAACTCAGACAGACACCCAAAAGGATGGGAGGAATCGCCAGGGACAAAGGCCGCATCTTCATTCCAAAGAAACTCGCTCTTCCAGACCCTTCAGCCCCCATGATCGTTTCAGACATACGGCAGTCCCTACACGTCGGGCCCAAGGCCTTACACCAGTTCCTACAACCCCTTTTCCACCCTCCACATGTGCCACAGGTTACCGGAGAGGCGCCGAAGTCTTGCAAACCCTGCTCCACGGTCAACGCTCGAGGGGGAATTCGCAGGCCCGGCGGGGCCCAATCCCCAGCTCTGCGCACACCAACCTGGCGAGGACTGGCAGCCTGACTTTTCCCACGTGCCACGCCATAAATCCTTTCCCTACCTGTTAGCCTCAGTGGACACCTTTACACGGTGGATAGGGGCTTTCTCCATACCTCGGGACACTGCGGAGGCGGCGGCCACCATAGCCCTCCAACACATCATTCCGAGGTTCGGCCTCCCGCGGACCCTACCATCTGACAACGGCCCGGCCTCATCTCCAGCATCACCCAGCAAGTCTCCGAGAGCCTAAATATTACCTGGAAACCCCATATCCCATACCAACCCCAGTCTTCGGGTAAGGGAGAGCGGGCCGACGGCCTTCTCGAGGGACGTCTCACCAAACTGCCCTTGAAGCCCGCCCGTCCTGGCCACCCTCCTCCCGCTGGCTTTAACAAGGCTCAGAGCTTCCCCTAGAGGGCCGTGGGCTCCAAGTCCCTTTCAGCTTCTCGTGGGCGGCCCTTCCTGCTCACTCAAAATCTTCCCGTCACCGCCTCCTCTGCTCCTATCTTGCCTACCTTACCTAACTCTTCTAAGAGCCCTCCTGCGGGCCCATGCGACTCAGTCAGCCCGACTCCAGGGGAACCCACAGCAGATACTCCCCAAGCCCTGGCCCCAGGGGATAGCGTCCTGCTACAAGAACTATACCCAAAAACCTTACAGCCTAAGTGCACCGGTCCCGATACGGTGGCCCTTACGACCCCCACGGCCGCCAAACTCCTAGCACACCACCCGCGGGGTACACAGCTCTAAGTGAAAGCGAGGCCCCTCACGACACGGATGCGCAGGACCACCTTTGGGACCTACTCCAATACTGCTATGGCTCCATCCTCCTCCTCCTGGTCCTACCTCCTGGTCACTCCACCACTGACCCTGGGTTTAGGTGGACGTTTACATGACAGAAACCTGGCACCGGGGCATGTCCACCACTGATTGTCAACCACTGGGTTGCCAGGCCCTCATCAATTTCTCCATCCCCAATTGCCAGTCAATTCCTGTATCCACATCTGATCCTAGAATCTCTTCCACCTATGATCAAGACCCATCCTACCTGCCAAAACTACCCGGTTGAAATCCACGGATGCTGCCCTTATCGCTACTGGAATATTCATCGCCTTGGCCACTTGTGCCGGGACCCTTTCGCCGGCACCTTTGCAACCAGTGACCCACGAGGCCGCTTCTACAGAACACACAGTAACTATAGCCTAACTATTCTGGACCCTTGGGATTCCCACTGGGCGACGGGGGTAACCGCAAAATTGTACCGCTGCCCCTTTTCCTCCTACCCTACCGTCTTCTCTCCCCGCATCTACACGACATACACACGTGCGGCTCTCACTTCCACCAATCCAACCCGACCGAAGGAACCAGACTCCCACCATACGTGCACAGGAGCAACTTCTCCAAACCCACCTACAGGCTACCCCAGCTCAGGCCCGGGGCGGGGCCCCTTCTCCTAGATGAAACTTAGCCAACAAGGCACTTACTTCCCTCTCCAGCCTTTCAGGCATGGGCAATCTGTCCCACTGTTTTATCTGTGCCGCCTGGGGCAAAGCCCCCCTCTTCCCTGGTGGCCGTTCCCCTCCCTAACGCATTGAACTGCGCCAACCTCACACCCGCACCTCCAGGGCATTGCATTCTCCCTCTCTCCTGGACAATGCCTTATTCACGGACCCTCTCAACCACCACTTCCCTTTGTCTTACTCCACCCTTAGGTCTTCCCTGCGTGTAGTCACCCTGTCAAATGTTACCTCTCATCACGCCCCGATCCGTGGTCTCTCTTGGCGCAACGGGCAGCCTTTCTGAATCTCTAGGTACCTCTGCCTCTCTCCTCTGTCTGCCTGTCTCCCTGGTTCCGCGACGAACTCTCTCTAGTCGGGCAGAAGTAGCCCTCCTGGCCAGCCTCCCGGAGAAGCACAAACGAGTGACTTTCTCCCACTACTTATCGGGGTCTCCCCGGCTTCAACCCTGGTGGCCGCCCAAGGACACGTCACTGGCGAGACAGGACCCAGGTAGGAAACCCGAACCATACCTTACTTACCCAGACCCCATAGAAAGGCAGAAGCGCTTATCGCCCCGTACCGCTTCCTCCAGTCACATGCCCCAATGCCTATCAGCCCGTACAGACACGAGCCCTTAGCACTCCCCCTTCAAAAGCCGGCTTCCCCGGCTCTGCTCCCTCTCGGTGCCTGGGAACCTCGCCCCAGATGCGCCCACTGAAAGCCTCTTTTGACCCACCTTTGCCTGGCCTCTCTAGTTCATTTGCCTACCAGTCGCATGAAACCTGAGATTTGGTGCCGAAACCCGGGAGGAGTTCGAGGCCCCGCTCTGGAGGGAGCCCCTCTCCTCTCACCACCAGGACCTGAACTGAACCCCACGCCTCGAGTCGCCGGGTAGGCGCCCCCTGATTCCGTGCCCCTGTCCCGCTGGTGCTGCCGGAAGCCGCGGCCGCGCCAGGGCAACTCCACAGAGCCAGCGGGTGGCTCTCCGGTGCTCCCTGGGGATCAGGAGACGTCCTCATCCTTAGGGCCACCTCTGTTTCTCTGGTGACCCTGGGCTGCAAACGGGGACGCCTGTCTTCAGTCTCCGGGTTACCCGGTGCGAATCATGGAACTGCCCAATCCCAATGTGACCCCGAAACTCCGACGGGTTGTCTACTGTCCAATTTCAAAACCCGGGGCCGGGATCCCTGGGTGGCGCAGCGGTCTGGCGCCTGCCTTTGACCCAGGGTCCGATCCTGGAGACCCGGCACCGAATCCCACGTCAGGCTCCCGGTGCATGGAGCCTGCTTCTCCCTCTGCTTGTGTCTCTGCCACCCACCCCCTCTCTCTCTGTGTGTGACTATCATAAATAAATAAAAACTTAAAAAAAAAAGAAAAGAAAACCCGGGGCCTTTCCCAGGACCTGAAAAGGCGCCGCCTCAGCCTCATTCATTTCTCTACGGTGGCCCGGCCCCAATATTACCTGGACAATCAGTCTCCACGGCCCCTGAGGGTACTTCTGACTACCAAATTCTCACGGCCCAGGACAATCTCTAGACCTCAGGGCAAGCGGACCAAGGTCCCAGACATGCAGGCTTTCTGGGACCTCCGCTCTCGCCCCTCTCTCTGCTCCCAATGTTCCACCACCCAGGTCCTTTCGGCGCGGCAGCCGCTCCCTCCGCCCCCTCCATCCATTCCCTCAGCTCCAAGAGCCCCCGAATCCTTTCCCCCTTCCCCTGTCTCAGGGTCCCCTGACACCCTGGCCCGAACACCTACTAGGGGAACGCCAGCCCTGCCCCCTGCCCCCTTCTCCTCCTCCTGCCTCCCAACCACACACCTCCTTACCCGTTTCTGACCCCCAACCTTCACCCCCCTACCTCCCCTCCGATCCAGGTGCACAAGATCCCACAAGGTCTCGCCTCCCCTGACCTGGCCGGCCCCCTGCGACAGGTGGAGGGAGTTGAAGGGATTGTTCGGGTCCACGCTTTCTCCCTTCAGGACCTTTCCCACATGGAAAAGGGGGCTGGGCTCTTACTCTGCTAACCCGGGACTGCAGCCAAGAATTCAGTATTTGGCCCAGGCAGAGGGCTTGCTTGACTTGGCAGGATTTGCATGTGCTGCAGACCACCCCCCTTCCACCAGAGGACAGGGAGCGAATGCAGGCTGCCGCCCGACAACACGCCGGCCGGGTCCGTTTCACCGACGGGGCTGTGCCAATCGGTGCTCGGGCGGTTCTCGCCGAGGATCCCGCACGCCCTTAGCAGACGGGCCGGGAGGGGGGGGGCCGCCGCCGCCGCCGCCCCACGTCCACTGTCTCCACGCTGGCACGCGGGCGGTCTCTAACAGGGCTGTCTGTCAACTACGCTAGGGTCCGGCAAGTCGCTCAGAACCCAGATGAGAAGCCTGCTCTTTGCCTTCAGAGGCTCGCTGAGGCTGTAACCCAGTACCCTCGCCTGGACCCTGCCTCCCCGGCCCCGTCCAGGGCTACTGTGGTGGCGACGCATTTTCTCTCTCAGTCCTCCCCGATACCCGGAAAAAAAATTCAAGAAGGCCGAAGAGGGTCCCCAAACTCCCATTCCCGACCTGCCGACCATGGCATTGAACGTCTTGAACACCCGAGACGAAGAGCGGCTGAACCGCAGGGGCAGGCCAGACTGCAGCTGCAGGTGCAGGTGCAACTCCACACCCCAGCCTCGCTGGCAGCCCTGCGGCCGGCGGGCTCCGCGAGGCACACAGAGGGGCACCCCACCGCATCCCGCCTGGGGCTTGCGTCAGACGCGGCACCGAGGGACACCGGGCCCGTCAATGTCCCAGGATCACGGAGCCGACGCGGCCAGGCCCGCGATGTCGAGTGACGGGCCACTGGAAATCCGCCTGCCCTGGTCTCGGGGCATCCTCGGCGCCTCCACACGGACGCAACCCTGAGCCGCAAAGTCCAACCTTCCGACTACTCGGACTGGACCACGACTCGCGGGGCCCAGACTCGGACACCCCCTAACCCAGGCCGAGCCTGGGGTGTGGGACCCAGGGAATTTAACAAAAATCCCCTGCCCCTGGACAAGCGGAGCAGGACTAACTCCATTTTCTGCTGCACCCGCCACCTCCTGCTATGACCCCCACAGGACCTGCTTATTGCTTAAGGCGCTGCCCCACCCTAGTCAAGCCACTGAGCACACCCTTACCCGAAATCAGATCATAAAAATGTAACCCCCGCTTGTGCCCCCCAACACTGCGCGCCAATTCTGACCAGAGTGATAGGCCAGTTCAAACGGTCACCATAGGTAGGGTAAACTGGGAGTCAACTGGCCCCCAGTTGCGGGCAGACTCACATGACTGTGCAACCTTCTGTGTGTGTTACAATCCCGTGGGCCACTGGCCCCCGGAAAGCTGCTACGCCTCTGAGCCCCGGGGTCCAAGTCCCTGCTCCGCCGTGTCGGGTATACTTGGACCCAAGCTCGAGCTTGTAAAGAAACCCTCGTGTGTTTGCATCGCTGTCGGCTCCTGGGGGCTTTCTCGGATTTGCTACCTGGGGCACAACGTGGGGTCCTGCTCCCGGGAGCGGGGAAGTCCGTCTCTTTCCTGCTGGACACGGGGCGACTGGCTCCATTCTGCCTTCCACTCGGGTGCCGGGTTCCCCTCTCCAGTGGTGGTGGTGGTGGGAACTGATGGCACCTCCATCTACTCCACGGACGGGCTCCCCTCTCACCCTCCTTCCTTAGAACTCCTTCCTGCCCGGCTCCTCTCCTCGGCCGGGAGATCCTACACAAACTCAAGGCCACCGTTCGTCTTTCTCCCTCACCCACTGCCTCTGCTCCCCTCGTCTTACCCTTCATTTCTCCTGATCCCTCCACTCCACGCCCCCCGTCTCCCTCTACCCCTTAACCCCCAAGTCTGGGACACCTCTAAACCAATGGTGGCCACTCACCACCCCCCAGTCAAAACCCACTTAAAAGATCAAACCCCCCCGCCTCCTCTCCTTCTCAGCCCCAATTCTCCATTTCGGAAACTCACCGACGGGGACTTAAACCTAGTACAGACCGACTTGGCCAGCACGGCCTCCTTATCCCCAACAGCTCCCCGAGCATCACCCCCATTCTCCCTGCCAGGAAACCTTCTGGAGCCTATCGCCTAGTACAAGGTTGAAGACTCATCAACGAGGCTGCTAGCCCTCTCCACCCGCTGGTGCCCAACCCATACGCCCCACTTCCTACTGTTCCCTCCACCGCTACTCACTTCTCACGCTGAGGCCTCAAAGATGCCTTCTTGATTCACTGCTCCTCCACACCCACATTCATACGTTCTCTTGGCCTTCCCATGGGAAGACCCCGACACACATACCTCAGGACAACTGGCCTGGACGGTCCTGCCTCAGGGACTCCAAGGATAGTCCCCATCTCTTTGGCCAGGCCCTTTCTAGACATCTCCAACAAGGCTCTTTCACACAGAGCACACTCCTCCAAGAAGTCGATGACCTTCCCCTTTGTAGGCCCTCCCGACCTTCCTCACAGGAAGACACTGCTCTCCTCCTCAGCTTCCTTGGTTCTAAAGGGTACCCGGTCACTCCCTCCAAAGCGCAACTTTGCACCCCCACGGTTACCTAGCTGGGTATATCCTTAACCCCTACACCTCGAAAACACTCACTGGAGACCGCCTCCGCCTACCACAACACCAGCATCTCCGGCCTCCCCTCTCCCCGCCAGAACGCCGACAACCTTCTCTCTTTCTTGGCTCTCGTGGGTTTCCTCTGGTACTGGATTCCTGACTTCGCTCTCCTGGCACGACCCCTCCACAGGGCAGCCAAACCAACCCCACGGGGGCCACGGACAGACCCCTCCCCTGTCAAACACCTTCTCTCCAAACGGGAAGACTGCCTTACTTTGGGACCCGTTTCAGCTCTTCCAGATCCCCCAAAACCTCCCTACTTATTGACTGATGAACGTTCCCGCTCGGCCCCTCGCCTCCTGGTACAGCCAACAGGACCAACGGAGCGGACACGGACGTACCTCTCACAACAGCTAGATGTCGCCGCTCAGGGCTGGCAACCACGTCTCAGAGCCCTGGCTGGGGCCGCCTCCCTGACAAAGGAGGCCCTTAGACTCACTCTACAAGGCCCCTCACCGTTTTCTCCTCTCACCGCCTGGGACACAGATCTACTGAGCCAGAAATCTGTTTCTCATCTGGACCCCGCTAGACTCCAACTTGATCTTCTCCTCTTCATCGAAAACCCGGACATCTACCACCCACCAACCTCTCGTCTAAATCCTGCTCCCCTCCTGCGGGTGGGTACTCCCCCCGCGACTCACTCAGAACCCTCCCATTCCTGCCCTCAACTCCTGCACGAGCTGACTCCTCCACGTCGGGACTTTCCTATCAAGCCCTCCCGAAGCCTGACCGAATGAATCCTCTTTGTGGATGGTAGTTCTCTCATCGCCCCGGACGGCCAGAGAGAGACACGCGGCCTACGCCGTACTTGCTTACCCTCGATGCCGTCCTGGAGGCGGCTGCCCTCCCCCTCGGGACACCACATACACTGCCTCCAAATACGCCTCCCTCATCACACACACACATTCTGTCCTCTGGCAAGAGCGAGGGTGTCTTACCACCAAGGGTACCACCCATAATCAATGGGCACCTCATTTCACAACTACTGGAGACCCTCAGCCCAGACCCTCAGACCCCCCAACCTCACTCAAGTAGCCACTGTCCACTGTCGTGGACCGACCCTCCGAGGACCTGGTGTCCCGAGGCAACAACAAAGCCGACTCTCCACTGCCCGACCCACTGCCTTAGACCCCCACCAGCTCCCCTCCTCTTCCTCCACACACCACAGTCCCCCTCTTACACACACCAGGAAACTCAGACAGACACCCAAAAGGATGGGAGGAATCGCCAGGGACAAAGGCCGCATCTTCATTCCAAAGAAACTCGCTCTTCCAGACCCTTCAGCCCCCATGATCGTTTCAGACATACGGCAGTCCCTACACGTCGGGCCCAAGGCCTTACACCAGTTCCTACAACCCCTTTTCCACCCTCCACATGTGCCACAGGTTACCGGAGAGGCGCCGAAGTCTTGCAAACCCTGCTCCACGGTCAACGCTCGAGGGGGAATTCGCAGGCCCGGCGGGGCCCAATCCCCAGCTCTGCGCACACCAACCTGGCGAGGACTGGCAGCCTGACTTTTCCCACGTGCCACGCCATAAATCCTTTCCCTACCTGTTAGCCTCAGTGGACACCTTTACACGGTGGATAGGGGCTTTCTCCATACCTCGGGACACTGCGGAGGCGGCGGCCACCATAGCCCTCCAACACATCATTCCGAGGTTCGGCCTCCCGCGGACCCTACCATCTGACAACGGCCCGGCCTCATCTCCAGCATCACCCAGCAAGTCTCCGAGAGCCTAAATATTACCTGGAAACCCCATATCCCATACCAACCCCAGTCTTCGGGTAAGGGAGAGCGGGCCGACGGCCTTCTCGAGGGACGTCTCACCAAACTGCCCTTGAAGCCCGCCCGTCCTGGCCACCCTCCTCCCGCTGGCTTTAACAAGGCTCAGAGCTTCCCCTAGAGGGCCGTGGGCTCCAAGTCCCTTTCAGCTTCTCGTGGGCGGCCCTTCCTGCTCACTCAAAATCTTCCCGTCACCGCCTCCTCTGCTCCTATCTTGCCTACCTTACCTAACTCTTCTAAGAGCCCTCCTGCGGGCCCATGCGACTCAGTCAGCCCGACTCCAGGGGAACCCACAGCAGATACTCCCCAAGCCCTGGCCCCAGGGGATAGCGTCCTGCTACAAGAACTATACCCAAAAACCTTACAGCCTAAGTGCACCGGTCCCGATACGGTGGCCCTTACGACCCCCACGGCCGCCAAACTCCTAGCACACCACCCGCGGGGTACACAGCTCTAAGTGAAAGCGAGGCCCCTCACGACACGGATGCGCAGGACCACCTTTGGGACCTACTCCAATACTGCTATGGCTCCATCCTCCTCCTCCTGGTCCTACCTCCTGGTCACTCCACCACTGACCCTGGGTTTAGGTGGACGTTTACATGACAGAAACCTGGCACCGGGGAATGTCCACCACTGATTGTCAACCACTGGGTTGCCAGGCCCTCATCAATTTCTCCATCCCCAATTGCCAGTCAATTCCTGTATCCACATCTGATCCTAGAATCTCTTCCACCTATGATCAAGACCCATCCTACCTGCCAAAACTACCCGGTTGAAATCCACGGATGCTGCCCTTATCGCTACTGGAATATTCATCGCCTTGGCCACTTGTGCCGGGACCCTTTCGCCGGCACCTTTGCAACCAGTGACCCACGAGGCCGCTTCTACAGAACACACAGTAACTATAGCCTAACTATTCTGGACCCTTGGGATTCCCACTGGGCGACGGGGGTAACCGCAAAATTGTACCGCTGCCCCTTTTCCTCCTACCCTACCGTCTTCTCTCCCCGCATCTACACGACATACACACGTGCGGCTCTCACTTCCACCAATCCAACCCGACCGAAGGAACCAGACTCCCACCATACGTGCACAGGAGCAACTTCTCCAAACCCACCTACAGGCTACCCCAGCTCAGGCCCGGGGCGGGGCCCCTTCTCCTAGATGAAACTTAGCCAACAAGGCACTTACTTCCCTCTCCAGCCTTTCAGGCATGGGCAATCTGTCCCACTGTTTTATCTGTGCCGCCTGGGGCAAAGCCCCCCTCTTCCCTGGTGGCCGTTCCCCTCCCTAACGCATTGAACTGCGCCAACCTCACACCCGCACCTCCAGGGCATTGCATTCTCCCTCTCTCCTGGACAATGCCTTATTCACGGACCCTCTCAACCACCACTTCCCTTTGTCTTACTCCACCCTTAGGTCTTCCCTGCGTGTAGTCACCCTGTCAAATGTTACCTCTCATCACGCCCCGATCCGTGGTCTCTCTTGGCGCAACGGGCAGCCTTTCTGAATCTCTAGGTACCTCTGCCTCTCTCCTCTGTCTGCCTGTCTCCCTGGTTCCGCGACGAACTCTCTCTAGTCGGGCAGAAGTAGCCCTCCTGGCCAGCCTCCCGGAGAAGCACAAACGAGTGACTTTCTCCCACTACTTATCGGGGTCTCCCCGGCTTCAACCCTGGTGGCCGCCCAAGGACACGTCACTGGCGAGACAGGACCCAGGTAGGAAACCCGAACCATACCTTACTTACCCAGACCCCATAGAAAGGCAGAAGCGCTTATCGCCCCGTACCGCTTCCTCCAGTCACATGCCCCAATGCCTATCCTATCAGCCCGTACAGACACGAGCCCTTAGCACTCCCCCTTCAAAAGCCGGCTTCCCCGGCTCTGCTCCCTCTCGGTGCCTGGGAACCTCGCCCCAGATGCGCCCACTGAAAGCCTCTTTTGACCCACCTTTGCCTGGCCTCTCTAGTTCATTTGCCTACCAGTCGCATGAAACCTGAGATTTGGTGCCGAAACCCGGGAGGAGTTCGAGGCCCCGCTCTGGAGGGAGCCCCTCTCCTCTCACCACCAGGACCTGAACTGAACCCCACGCCTCGAGTCGCCGGGTAGGCGCCCCCTGATTCCGTGCCCCTGTCCCGCTGGTGCTGCCGGAAGCCGCGGCCGCGCCAGGGCAACTCCACAGAGCCAGCGGGTGGCTCTCCGGTGCTCCCTGGGGATCAGGAGACGTCCTCATCCTTAGGGCCACCTCTGTTTCTCTGGTGACCCTGGGCTGCAAACGGGGACGCCTGTCTCCAGTCTCCGGGTTACCCGGTGCGAATCATGGAACTGCCCAATCCCAATGTGACCCCGAAACTCCGACGGGTTGTCTACTGTCCAATTTCAAAACCCGGGGCCGGGATCCCTGGGTGGCGCAGCGGTCTGGCGCCTGCCTTTGACCCAGGGTCCGATCCTGGAGACCCGGCACCGAATCCCACGTCAGGCTCCCGGTGCATGGAGCCTGCTTCTCCCTCTGCTTGTGTCTCTGCCACCCACCCCCTCTCTCTCTGTGTGTGACTATCATAAATAAATAAAAACTTAAAAAAAAAGAAAAGAAAACCCGGGGCCTTTCCCAGGACCTGAAAAGGCGCCGCCTCAGCCTCATTCATTTCTCTACGGTGGCCCGGCCCCAATATTACCTGGACAATCAGTCTCCACGGCCCCTGAGGGTACTTCTGACTACCAAATTCTCACGGCCCAGGACAATCTCTAGACCTCAGGGCAAGCGGACCAAGGTCCCAGACATGCAGGCTTTCTGGGACCTCCGCTCTCGCCCCTCTCTCTGCTCCCAATGTTCCACCACCCAGGTCCTTTCGGCGCGGCAGCCGCTCCCTCCGCCCCCTCCATCCATTCCCTCAGCTCCAAGAGCCCCCGAATCCTTTCCCCCTTCCCCTGTCTCAGGGTCCCCTGACACCCTGGCCCGAACACCTACTAGGGGAACGCCAGCCCTGCCCCCTGCCCCCTTCTCCTCCTCCTGCCTCCCAACCACACACCTCCTTACCCGTTTCTGACCCCCAACCTTCACCCCCCTACCTCCCCTCCGATCCAGGTGCACAAGATCCCACAAGGTCTCGCCTCCCCTGACCTGGCCGGCCCCCTGCGACAGGTGGAGGGAGTTGAAGGGATTGTTCGGGTCCACGCTTTCTCCCTTCAGGACCTTTCCCACATGGAAAAGGGGGCTGGGCTCTTACTCTGCTAACCCGGGACTGCAGCCAAGAATTCAGTATTTGGCCCAGGCAGAGGGCTTGCTTGACTTGGCAGGATTTGCATGTGCTGCAGACCACCCCCCTTCCACCAGAGGACAGGGAGCGAATGCAGGCTGCCGCCCGACAACACGCCGGCCGGGTCCGTTTCACCGACGGGGCTGTGCCAATCGGTGCTCGGGCGGTTCTCGCCGAGGATCCCGCACGCCCTTAGCAGACGGGCCGGGAGGGGGGGGGCCGCCGCCGCCGCCCCACGTCCACTGTCTCCACGCTGGCACGCGGGCGGTCTCTAACAGGGCTGTCTGTCAACTACGCTAGGGTCCGGCAAGTCGCTCAGAACCCAGATGAGAAGCCTGCTCTTTGCCTTCAGAGGCTCGCTGAGGCTGTAACCCAGTACCCTCGCCTGGACCCTGCCTCCCCGGCCCCGTCCAGGGCTACTGTGGTGGCGACGCATTTTCTCTCTCAGTCCTCCCCGATACCCGGAAAAAAAATTCAAGAAGGCCGAAGAGGGTCCCCAAACTCCCATTCCCGACCTGCCGACCATGGCATTGAACGTCTTGAACACCCGAGACGAAGAGCGGCTGAACCGCAGGGGCAGGCCAGACTGCAGCTGCAGGTGCAGGTGCAACTCCACACCCCAGCCTCGCTGGCAGCCCTGCGGCCGGCGGGCTCCGCGAGGCACACAGAGGGGCACCCCACCGCATCCCGCCTGGGGCTTGCGTCAGACGCGGCACCGAGGGACACCGGGCCCGTCAATGTCCCAGGATCACGGAGCCGACGCGGCCAGGCCCGCGATGTCGAGTGACGGGCCACTGGAAATCCGCCTGCCCTGGTCTCGGGGCATCCTCGGCGCCTCCACACGGACGCAACCCTGAGCCGCAAAGTCCAACCTTCCGACTACTCGGACTGGACCACGACTCGCGGGGCCCAGACTCGGACACCCCCTAACCCAGGCCGAGCCTGGGGTGTGGGACCCAGGGAATTTAACAAAAATCCCCTGCCCCTGGACAAGCGGAGCAGGACTAACTCCATTTTCTGCTGCACCCGCCACCTCCTGCTATGACCCCCACAGGACCTGCTTATTGCTTAAGGCGCTGCCCCACCCTAGTCAAGCCACTGAGCACACCCTTACCCGAAATCAGATCATAAAAATGTAACCCCCGCTTGTGCCCCCCAACACTGCGCGCCAATTCTGACCAGAGTGATAGGCCAGTTCAAACGGTCACCATAGGTAGGGTAAACTGGGAGTCAACTGGCCCCCAGTTGCGGGCAGACTCACATGACTGTGCAACCTTCTGTGTGTGTTACAATCCCGTGGGCCACTGGCCCCCGGAAAGCTGCTACGCCTCTGAGCCCCGGGGTCCAAGTCCCTGCTCCGCCGTGTCGGGTATACTTGGACCCAAGCTCGAGCTTGTAAAGAAACCCTCGTGTGTTTGCATCGCTGTCGGCTCCTGGGGGCTTTCTCGGATTTGCTACCTGGGGCACAACGTGGGGTCCTGCTCCCGGGAGCGGGGAAGTCCGTCTCTTTCCTGCTGGACACGGGGCGACTGGCTCCATTCTGCCTTCCACTCGGGTGCCGGGTTCCCCTCTCCAGTGGTGGTGGTGGTGGGAACTGATGGCACCTCCATCTACTCCACGGACGGGCTCCCCTCTCACCCTCCTTCCTTAGAACTCCTTCCTGCCCGGCTCCTCTCCTCGGCCGGGAGATCCTACACAAACTCAAGGCCACCGTTCGTCTTTCTCCCTCACCCACTGCCTCTGCTCCCCTCGTCTTACCCTTCATTTCTCCTGATCCCTCCACTCCACGCCCCCCGTCTCCCTCTACCCCTTAACCCCCAAGTCTGGGACACCTCTAAACCAATGGTGGCCACTCACCACCCCCCAGTCAAAACCCACTTAAAAGATCAAACCCCCCCGCCTCCTCTCCTTCTCAGCCCCAATTCTCCATTTCGGAAACTCACCGACGGGGACTTAAACCTAGTACAGACCGACTTGGCCAGCACGGCCTCCTTATCCCCAACAGCTCCCCGAGCATCACCCCCATTCTCCCTGCCAGGAAACCTTCTGGAGCCTATCGCCTAGTACAAGGTTGAAGACTCATCAACGAGGCTGCTAGCCCTCTCCACCCGCTGGTGCCCAACCCATACGCCCCACTTCCTACTGTTCCCTCCACCGCTACTCACTTCTCACGCTGAGGCCTCAAAGATGCCTTCTTGATTCACTGCTCCTCCACACCCACATTCATACGTTCTCTTGGCCTTCCCATGGGAAGACCCCGACACACATACCTCAGGACAACTGGCCTGGACGGTCCTGCCTCAGGGACTCCAAGGATAGTCCCCATCTCTTTGGCCAGGCCCTTTCTAGACATCTCCAACAAGGCTCTTTCACACAGAGCACACTCCTCCAAGAAGTCGATGACCTTCCCCTTTGTAGGCCCTCCCGACCTTCCTCACAGGAAGACACTGCTCTCCTCCTCAGCTTCCTTGGTTCTAAAGGGTACCCGGTCACTCCCTCCAAAGCGCAACTTTGCACCCCCACGGTTACCTAGCTGGGTATATCCTTAACCCCTACACCTCGAAAACACTCACTGGAGACCGCCTCCGCCTACCACAACACCAGCATCTCCGGCCTCCCCTCTCCCCGCCAGAACGCCGACAACCTTCTCTCTTTCTTGGCTCTCGTGGGTTTCCTCTGGTACTGGATTCCTGACTTCGCTCTCCTGGCACGACCCCTCCACAGGGCAGCCAAACCAACCCCACGGGGGCCACGGACAGACCCCTCCCCTGTCAAACACCTTCTCTCCAAACGGGAAGACTGCCTTACTTTGGGACCCGTTTCAGCTCTTCCAGATCCCCCAAAACCTCCCTACTTATTGACTGATGAACGTTCCCGCTCGGCCCCTCGCCTCCTGGTACAGCCAACAGGACCAACGGAGCGGACACGGACGTACCTCTCACAACAGCTAGATGTCGCCGCTCAGGGCTGGCAACCACGTCTCAGAGCCCTGGCTGGGGCCGCCTCCCTGACAAAGGAGGCCCTTAGACTCACTCTACAAGGCCCCTCACCGTTTTCTCCTCTCACCGCCTGGGACACAGATCTACTGAGCCAGAAATCTGTTTCTCATCTGGACCCCGCTAGACTCCAACTTGATCTTCTCCTCTTCATCGAAAACCCGGACATCTACCACCCACCAACCTCTCGTCTAAATCCTGCTCCCCTCCTGCGGGTGGGTACTCCCCCCGCGACTCACTCAGAACCCTCCCATTCCTGCCCTCAACTCCTGCACGAGCTGACTCCTCCACGTCGGGACTTTCCTATCAAGCCCTCCCGAAGCCTGACCGAATGAATCCTCTTTGTGGATGGTAGTTCTCTCATCGCCCCGGACGGCCAGAGAGAGACACGCGGCCTACGCCGTAGTTGCTTACCCTCGATGCCGTCCTGGAGGCGGCTGCCCTCCCCCTCGGGACACCACATACACTGCCTCCAAATACGCCTCCCTCATCACACACACACATTCTGTCCTCTGGCAAGAGCGAGGGTGTCTTACCACCAAGGGTACCACCCATAATCAATGGGCACCTCATTTCACAACTACTGGAGACCCTCAGCCCAGACCCTCAGACCCCCCAACCTCACTCAAGTAGCCACTGTCCACTGTCGTGGACCGACCCTCCGAGGACCTGGTGTCCCGAGGCAACAACAAAGCCGACTCTCCACTGCCCGACCCACTGCCTTAGACCCCCACCAGCTCCCCTCCTCTTCCTCCACACACCACAGTCCCCCTCTTACACACACCAGGAAACTCAGACAGACACCCAAAAGGATGGGAGGAATCGCCAGGGACAAAGGCCGCATCTTCATTCCAAAGAAACTCGCTCTTCCAGACCCTTCAGCCCCCATGATCGTTTCAGACATACGGCAGTCCCTACACGTCGGGCCCAAGGCCTTACACCAGTTCCTACAACCCCTTTTCCACCCTCCACATGTGCCACAGGTTACCGGAGAGGCGCCGAAGTCTTGCAAACCCTGCTCCACGGTCAACGCTCGAGGGGGAATTCGCAGGCCCGGCGGGGCCCAATCCCCAGCTCTGCGCACACCAACCTGGCGAGGACTGGCAGCCTGACTTTTCCCACGTGCCACGCCATAAATCCTTTCCCTACCTGTTAGCCTCAGTGGACACCTTTACACGGTGGATAGGGGCTTTCTCCATACCTCGGGACACTGCGGAGGCGGCGGCCACCATAGCCCTCCAACACATCATTCCGAGGTTCGGCCTCCCGCGGGCCCTACCATCTGACAACGGCCCGGCCTCATCTCCAGCATCACCCAGCAAGTCTCCGAGAGCCTAAATATTACCTGGAAACCCCATATCCCATACCAACCCCAGTCTTCGGGTAAGGGAGAGCGGGCCGACGGCCTTCTCGAGGGACGTCTCACCAAACTGCCCTTGAAGCCTGCCCGTCCTGGCCACCCTCCTCCCGCTGGCTTTAACAAGGCTCAGAGCTTCCCCTAGAGGGCCGTGGGCTCCAAGTCCCTTTCAGCTTCTCGTGGGCGGCCCTTCCTGCTCACTCAAAATCTTCCCGTCACCGCCTCCTCTGCTCCTATCTTGCCTACCTTACCTAACTCTTCTAAGAGCCCTCCTGCGGGCCCATGCGACTCAGTCAGCCCGACTCCAGGGGAACCCACAGCAGATACTCCCCAAGCCCTGGCCCCAGGGGATAGCGTCCTGCTACAAGAACTATACCCAAAAACCTTACAGCCTAAGTGCACCGGTCCCGATACGGTGGCCCTTACGACCCCCACGGCCGCCAAACTCCTAGCACACCACCCGCGGGGTACACAGCTCTAAGTGAAAGCGAGGCCCCTCACGACACGGATGCGCAGGACCACCTTTGGGACCTACTCCAATACTGCTATGGCTCCATCCTCCTCCTCCTGGTCCTACCTCCTGGTCACTCCACCACTGACCCTGGGTTTAGGTGGACGTTTACATGACAGAAACCTGGCACCGGGGAATGTCCACCACTGATTGTCAACCACTGGGTTGCCAGGCCCTCATCAATTTCTCCATCCCCAATTGCCAGTCAATTCCTGTATCCACATCTGATCCTAGAATCTCTTCCACCTATGATCAAGACCCATCCTACCTGCCAAAACTACCCGGTTGAAATCCACGGATGCTGCCCTTATCGCTACTGGAATATTCATCGCCTTGGCCACTTGTGCCGGGACCCTTTCGCCGGCACCTTTGCAACCAGGGACCCATGAGGCCGCTTCTACAGAACACACAGTAACTATAGCCTAACTATTCTGGACCCTTGGGATTCCCACTGGGCGACGGGGGTAACCGCAAAATTGTACCGCTGCCCCTTTTCCTCCTACCCTACCGTCTTCTCTCCCCGCATCTACACGACATACACACGTGCGGCTCTCACTTCCACCAATCCAACCCGACCGAAGGAACCAGACTCCCACCATACGTGCACAGGAGCAACTTCTCCAAACCCACCTACAGGCTACCCCAGCTCAGGCCCGGGGCGGGGCCCCTTCTCCTAGATGAAACTTAGCCAACAAGGCACTTACTTCCCTCTCCAGCCTTTCAGGCATGGGCAATCTGTCCCACTGTTTTATCTGTGCCGCCTGGGGCAAAGCCCCCCTCTTCCCTGGTGGCCGTTCCCCTCCCTAACGCATTGAACTGCGCCAACCTCACACCCGCACCTCCAGGGCATTGCATTCTCCCTCTCTCCTGGACAATGCCTTATTCACGGACCCTCTCAACCACCACTTCCCTTTGTCTTACTCCACCCTTAGGTCTTCCCTGCGTGTAGTCACCCTGTCAAATGTTACCTCTCATCACGCCCCGATCCGTGGTCTCTCTTGGCGCAACGGGCAGCCTTTCTGAATCTCTAGGTACCTCTGCCTCTCTCCTCTGTCTGCCTGTCTCCCTGGTTCCGCGACGAACTCTCTCTAGTCGGGCAGAAGTAGCCCTCCTGGCCAGCCTCCCGGAGAAGCACAAACGAGTGATCTTTCTCCCACTACTTATCGGGGTCTCCCCGGCTTCAACCCTGGTGGCCGCCCAAGGACACGTCACTGGCGAGACAGGACCCAGGTAGGAAACCCGAACCATACCTTACTTACCCAGACCCCATAGAAAGGCAGAAGCGCTTATCGCCCCGTACCGCTTCCTCCAGTCACATGCCCCAATGCCTATCAGCCCGTACAGACACGAGCCCTTAGCACTCCCCCTTCAAAAGCCGGCTTCCCCGGCTCTGCTCCCTCTCGGCGCCTGGGAACCTCGCCCCAGATGCGCCCACTGAAAGCCTCTTTTGACCCACCTTTGCCTGGCCTCTCTAGTTCATTTGCCTACCAGTCGCATGAAACCTGAGATTTGGTGCCGAAACCCGGGAGGAGTTCGAGGCCCCGCTCTGGAGGGAGCCCCTCTCCTCTCACCACCAGGACCTGAACTGAACCCCACGCCTCGAGTCGCCGGGTAGGCGCCCCCTGATTCCGTGCCCCTGTCCCGCTGGTGCTGCCGGAAGCCGCGGCCGCGCCAGGGCAACTCCACAGAGCCAGCGGGTGGCTCTCCGGTGCTCCCTGGGGATCAGGAGACGTCCTCATCCTTAGGGCCACCTCTGTTTCTCTGGTGACCCTGGGCTGCAAACGGGGACGCCTGTCTTCAGTCTCCGGGTTACCCGGTGCGAATCATGGAACTGCCCAATCCCAATGTGACCCCGAAACTCCGACGGGTTGTCTACTGTCCAATTTCAAAACCCGGGGCCGGGATCCCTGGGTGGCGCAGCGGTCTGGCGCCTGCCTTTGACCCAGGGTCCGATCCTGGAGACCCGGCACCGAATCCCACGTCAGGCTCCCGGTGCATGGAGCCTGCTTCTCCCTCTGCTTGTGTCTCTGCCACCCACCCCCTCTCTCTCTCTGTGTGACTATCATAAATAAATAAAAACTTAAAAAAAAAGAAAAGAAAGAAAACCCGGGGCCTTTCCCAGGACCTGAAAAGGCGCCGCCTCAGCCTCATTCATTTCTCTACGGTGGCCCGGCCCCAATATTACCTGGACAATCAGTCTCCATGGCCCCTGAGGGTACTTCTGACTACCAAATTCTCACGGCCCAGGACAATCTCTAGACCTCAGGGCAAGCGGACCAAGGTCCCAGACATGCAGGCTTTCTGGGACCTCCGCTCTCGCCCCTCTCTCTGCTCCCAATGTTCCACCACCCAGGTCCTTTCGGCGCGGGAGCCGCTCCCTCCGCCCCCTCCACCCATTCCCTCAGCTCCAAGAGCCCCCGAATCCTTTCCCCCTTCCCCTGTCTCAGGGTCCCCTGACACCCTGGCCCGAACACCTACTAGGGGAACGCCAGCCCTGCCCCCTGCCCCCTTCTCCTCCTCCTGCCTCCCAACCACACACCTCCTTACCCGTTTCTGACCCCCAACCTTCACCCCCCTACCTCCCCTCCGATCCAGGTGCACAAGATCCCACAAGGTCTCGCCTCCCCTGACCTGGCCGGCCCCCTGCGACAGGTGGAGGGAGTTGAAGGGATTGTTCGGGTCCACGCTTTCTCCCTTCAGGACCTTTCCCACATGGAAAAGGGGGCTGGGCTCTTACTCTGCTAACCCGGGACTGCAGCCAAGAATTCAGTATTTGGCCCAGGCAGAGGGCTTGCTTGACTTGGCAGGATTTGCATGTGCTGCAGACCACCCCCCTTCCACCAGAGGACAGGGAGCGAATGCAGGCTGCCGCCCGACAACACGCCGGCCGGGTCCGTTTCACCGACGGGGCTGTGCCAATCGGTGCTCGGGCGGTTCCCGCTGAGGATCCCGCACGCCCTTAGCAGACGGGCCGGGAGGGGGGGGGCCGCCGCCGCCGCCGCCGCCGCCCCACGTCCACTGTCTCCACGCTGGCACGCGGGCGGTCTCTAACAGGGCTGTCTGTCAACTACGCTAGGGTCCGGCAAGTCGCTCAGAACCCAGATGAGAAGCCTGCTCTTTGCCTTCAGAGGCTCGCTGAGGCTGTAACCCAGTACCCTCGCCTGGACCCTGCCTCCCCGGCCCCGTCCAGGGCTACTGTGGTGGCGACGCATTTTCTCTCTCAGTCCTCCCCGATACCCGGAAAAAAAAATTCAAGAAGGCCGAAGAGGGTCCCCAAACTCCCATTCCCGACCTGCCGACCATGGCATTGAACGTCTTGAACACCCGAGACGAAGAGCGGCTGAACCGCAGGGGCAGGCCAGACTGCAGCTGCAGGTGCAGGTGCAACTCCACACCCCAGCCTCGCTGGCAGCCCTGCGGCCGGCGGGCTCCGGGAGGCACACAGAGGGGCACCCCACCGCATCCCGCCTGGGGCTTGCGTCAGACGCGGCACCGAGGGACACCGGGCCCGTCAATGTCCCAGGATCACGGAGCCGACGCGGCCAGGCCCGCGATGTCGAGTGACGGGCCACTGGAAATCCGCCTGCCCTGGTCTCGGGGCATCCTCGGCGCCTCCACACGGACGCAACCCTGAGCCGCAAAGTCCAACCTTCCGACTACTCGGACTGGACCACGACTCGCGGGGCCCAGACTCGGACACCCCCTAACCCAGGCCGAGCCTGGGGTGTGGGACCCAGGGAATTTAACAAAAATCCCCTGCCCCTGGACAAGCGGAGCAGGACTAACTCCATTTTCTGCTGCACCCGCCACCTCCTGCTATGACCCCCACAGGACCTGCTTATTGCTTAAGGCGCTGCCCCACCCTAGTCAAGCCACTGAGCACACCTTTACCCGAAATCAGATCATAAAAATGTAACCCCCGCTTGTGCCCCCCAACACTGCGCGCCAATTCTGACCAGAGTGATAGGCCAGTTCAAACGGTCACCATAGGTAGGGTAAACTGGGAGTCAACTGGCCCCCAGTTGCGGGCGGACTCACATGACTGTGCAACCTTCTGTGTGTGTTACAATCCCGTGGGCCACTGGCCCCCGGAAAGCTGCTACGCCTCTGAGCCCCGGGGTCCAAGTCCCTGCTCCGCCGTGTCGGGTATACTTGGACCCAAGCTCGAGCTTGTAAAGAAACCCTCGTGTGTTTGCATCGCTGTCGGCTCCTGGGGGCTTTCTCGGATTTGCTACCTGGGGCACAACGTGGAGTCTTGCTCCCGGGAGCGGGGAAGTCCGTCTCTTTCCTGCTGGACACGGGGCGACTGGCTCCATTCTGCCTTCCACTCGGGTGCCGGGTTCCCCTCTCCAGTGGTGGTGGTGGTGGGAACTGATGGCACCTCCATCTACTCCACGGACGGGCTCCCCTCTCACCCTCCTTCCTTAGAACTCCTTCCTGCCCGGCTCCTCTCCTCGGCCGGGATATCCTACACAAACTCAAGGCCACCGTTCGTCTTTCTCCCTCACCCACTGCCTCTGCTCACCTCGTCTTACCCTTCATTTCTCCTGATCCCTCCACTCCACGCCCCCCGTCTCCCTCTACCCCTTAACCCCCAAGTCTGGGACACCTCTAAACCAATGGTGGCCACTCACCACCCCCCAGTCAAAACCCACTTAAAAGATCAAACCCCCCCGCCTCCTCTCCTTCTCAGCCCCAATTCTCCATTTCGGAAACTCACCGACGGGGACTTAAACCTAGTACAGACCGACTTGGCCAGCACGGCCTCCTTATCCCCAACAGCTCCCCGAGCATCACCCCCATTCTCCCTGCCAGGAAACCTTCTGGAGCCTATCGCCTAGTACAAGGTTGAAGACTCATCAACGAGGCTGCTAGCCCTCTCCACCCGCTGGTGCCCAACCCATACGCCCCACTTCCTACTGTTCCCTCCACCGCTACTCACTTCTCACGCTTAGGCCTCAAAGATGCCTTCTTGATTCACTGCTCTTCCACACCCACATTCATACGTTCTCTTGGCCTTCCCATGGGAAGACCCCGACACACATACCTCAGGACAACTGGCCTGGACGGTCCTGCCTCAGGGACTCCAAGGATAGTCCCCATCTCTTTGGCCAGGCCCTTTCTAGACATCTCCAACAAGGCTCTTTCACACAGAGCACACTCCTCCAAGAAGTCGATGACCTTCCCCTTTGTAGGCCCTCCCGACCTTCCTCACAGGAAGACACTGCTCTCCTCCTCAGCTTCCTTGGTTCTAAAGGGTACCCGGTCACTCCCTCCAAAGCGCAACTTTGCACCCCCACGGTTACCTAGCTGGGTATATCCTTAACCCCTACACCTCGAAAACACTCACTGGAGACCGCCTCCGCCTACCACAACACCAGCATCTCCGGCCTCCCCTCTCCCCGCCAGAACGCCGACAACCTTCTCTCTTTCTTGGCTCTCGTGGGTTTCCTCTGGTACTGGATTCCTGACTTCCCTCTCCTGGCACGACCCCTCCACAGGGCAGCCAAACCAACCCCACGGGGGCCACGGACAGACCCCTCCCCTGTCAAACACCTTCTTTCCAAACGGGAAGACTGCCTTACTTTGGGACCCGTTTCAGCTCTTCCAGATCCCCCAAAACCTCCCTACTTATTGACTGATGAACGTTCCCGCTCGGCCCCTCGCCTCCTGGTACAGCCAACAGGACCAACGGAGCGGACACGGGCGTACCTCTCACAACAGCTAGATGTCGCCGCTCAGGGCTGGCAACCATGTCTCAGAGCCCTGGCTGGGGCCGCCTCCCTGACAAAGGAGGCCCTTAGACTCACTCTACAAGGCCCCTCACCGTTTTCTCCTCTCACCACCTGGGACACAGATCTACTGAGCCTGAAATCTGTTTCTCATCTGGACCCCGCTAGACTCCAACTTGATCTTCTCCTCTTCATCGAAAACCCGGACATCTACCACCCACCAACCTCTCGTCTAAATCCTGCTCCCCTCCTGCGGGTGGGTACTCCCCCCGCGACTCACACAGAACCCTCCCATTCCTGCCCTCAACTCCTGCACGAGCTGACTCCTCCACGTCGGGACTTTCCTATCAAGCCCTCCCGAAGCCTGACCGAATCCTCTTTGTGGATGGTAGTTCTCTCATCGCCCCGGACGGCCAGAGAGAGACACGCGGCCTACGCCGTAGTTGCTTACCCTCGATGCCGTCCTGGAGGCGGCTGCCCTCCCCCTCGGGACACCACATACACTGCCTCCAAATACGCCTCCCTCATCACACACACACATTCTGTCCTCTGGCAAGAGCGAGGGTGTCTTACCACCAAGGGTACCACCCATAATCAATGGGCACCTCATTTCACAACTACTGGAGACCCTCAGCCCAGACCCTCAGACCCCCCAACCTCACTCAAGTAGCCACTGTCCACTGTCGTGGACCGACCCTCCGAGGACCTGGTGTCCCGAGGCAACAACAAAGCCGACTCTCCACTGCCCGACCCACTGCCTTAGACCCCCACCAGCTCCCCTCCTCTTCCTCCACACACCACAGTCCCCCTCTTACACACACCAGGAAACTCAGACAGACACCCAAAAGGATGGGAGGAATCGCCAGGGACAAAGGCCGCATCTTCATTCCAAAGAAACTCGCTCTTCCAGACCCTTCAGCCCCCATGATCGTTTCAGACATACGGCAGTCCCTACACGTCGGGCCCAAGGCCTTACACCAGTTCCTACAACCCCTTTTCCACCCTCCACATGTGCCACAGGTTACCGGAGAGGCGCCGAAGTCTTGCAAACCCTGCTCCACGGTCAACGCTCGAGGGGGAATTCGCAGGCCCGGCGGGGCCCAATCCCCAGCTCTGCGCACACCAACCTGGCGAGGACTGGCAGCCTGACTTTTCCCACGTGCCACGCCATAAATCCTTTCCCTACCTGTTAGCCTCAGTGGACACTTTTACACGGTGGATAGGGGCTTTCTCCATACCTCGGGACACTGCGGAGGCGGCGGCCACCATAGCCCTCCAACACATCATTCCGAGGTTCGGCCTCCCGCGGACCCTACCATCTGACAACGGCCCGGCCTCATCTCCAGCATCACCCAGCAAGTCTCCGAGAGCCTAAATATTACCTGGAAACCCCATATCCCATACCAACCCCAGTCTTCGGGTAAGGGAGAGCGGGCCGACGGCCTTCTCGAGGGACGTCTCACCAAACTGCCCTTGAAGCCCGCCCGTCCTGGCCACCCTCCTCCCGCTGGCTTTAACAAGGCTCAGAGCTTCCCCTAGAGGGCCGTGGGCTCCAAGTCCCTTTCAGCTTCTCGTGGGCGGCCCTTCCTGCTCACTCAAAATCTTCCCGTCACCGCCTCCTCTGCTCCTATCTTGCCTACCTTACCTAACTCTTCTAAGAGCCCTCCTGCGGGCCCATGCGACTCAGTCAGCCCGACTCCAGGGGAACCCACAGCAGATACTCCCCAAGCCCTGGCCCCAGGGGATAGCGTCCTGCTACAAGAACTATACCCAAAAACCTTACAGCCTAAGTGCACCGGTCCCGATACGGTGGCCCTTACGACCCCCACGGCCGCCAAACTCCTAGCACACCACCCGCGGGGTACACAGCTCTAAGTGAAAGCGAGGCCCCTCACGACACGGATGCGCAGGACCACCTTTGGGACCTACTCCAATACTGCTATGGCTCCATCCTCCTCCTCCTGGTCCTACCTCCTGGTCACTCCACCACTGACCCTGGGTTTAGGTGGACGTTTACATGACAGAAACCTGGCACCGGGGAATGTCCACCACTGATTGTCAACCACTGGGTTGCCAGGCCCTCATCAATTTCTCCATCCCCAATTGCCAGTCAATTCCTGTATCCACATCTGATCCTAGAATCTCTTCCACCTATGATCAAGACCCATCCTACCTGCCAAAACTACCCGGTTGAAATCCACGGATGCTGCCCTTATCGCTACTGGAATATTTATCGCCTTGGCCACTTGTGCCGGGACCCTTTCGCCGGCACCTTTGCAACCAGTGACCCACGAGGCCGCTTCTACAGAACACACAGTAACTATAGCCTAACTATTCTGGACCCTTGGGATTCCCACTGGGCGACGGGGGTAACCGCAAAATTGTACCGCTGCCCCTTTTCCTCCTACCCTACCGTCTTCTCTCCCCGCATCTACACGACATACACACGTGCGGCTCTCACTTCCACCAATCCAACCCGACCGAAGGAACCAGACTCCCACCATACGTGCACAGGAGCAACTTCTCCAAACCCACCTACAGGCTACCCCAGCTCAGGCCCGGGGCGGGGCCCCTTCTCCTAGATGAAACTTAGCCAACAAGGCACTTACTTCCCTCTCCAGCCTTTCAGGCATGGGCAATCTGTCCCACTGTTTTGTCTGTGCCGCCTGGGGCAAAGCCCCCCTCTTCCCTGGTGGCCGTTCCCCTCCCTAACGCATTGAACTGCGCCAACCTCACACCCGCACCTCCAGGGCATTGCATTCTCCCTCTCTCCTGGACAATGCCTTATTCACGGACCCTCTCAACCACCACTTCCCTTTGTCTTACTCCACCCTTAGGTCTTCCCTGCGTGTAGTCACCCTGTCAAATGTTACCTCTCATCACGCCCCGATCCGTGGTCTCTCCTGGCGCAACGGGCAGCCTTTCTGAATCTCTAGGTACCTCTGCCTCTCTCCTCTGTCTGCCTGTCTCCCTGGTTCCGCGACGAACTCTCTCTAGTCGGGCAGAAGTAGCCCTCCTGGCCAGCCTCCCGGAGAAGCACAAACGAGTGATCTTTCTCCCACTACTTATCGGGGTCTCCCCGGCTTCAACCCTGGTGGCCGCCCAAGGACACGTCACTGGCGAGACAGGACCCAGGTAGGAAACCTGAACCATACCTTACTTACCCAGAACCCATAGAAAGGCAGAAGCGCTTATCGCCCCGTACCGCTTCCTCCAGTCACATGCCCCAATGCCTATCAGCCCGTACAGACACGAGCCCTTAGCACTCCCCCTTCAAAAGCCGGCTTCCCCGGCTCTGCTCCCTCTCGGGGCCTGGGAACCTCGCCCCAGATGCGCCCACTGAAAGCCTCTTTTGACCCACCTTTGCCTGGCCTCTCTAGTTCATTTGCCTACCAGTCGCATGAAACCTGAGATTTGGTGCCGAAACCCGGGAGGAGTTCGAGGCCCCGCTCTGGAGGGAGCCCCTCTCCTCTCACCACCAGGACCTGAACTGAACCCCACGCCTCGAGTCGCCGGGTAGGCGCCCCCTGATTCCGTGCCCCTGTCCCGCTGGTGCTGCCGGAAGCCGCGGCCGCGCCAGGGCAACTCCACAGAGCCAGCGGGTGGCTCTCCGGTGCTCCCTGGGGATCAGGAGACGTCCTCATCCTTAGGGCCACCTCTGTTTCTCTGGTGACCCTGGGCTGCAAACGGGGACGCCTGTCTTCAGTCTCCGGGTTACCCGGTGCGAATCATGGAACTGCCCAATCCCAATGTGACCCCGAAACTCCGACGGGTTGTCTACTGTCCAATTTCAAAACCCGGGGCCGGGATCCCTGGGTGGCGCAGCGGTCTGGCGCCTGCCTTTGACCCAGGGTCCGATCCTGGAGACCCGGCACCGAATCCCACGTCAGGCTCCCGGTGCATGGAGCCTGCTTCTCCCTCTGCTTGTGTCTCTGCCACCCACCCCCCCTCTCTCTCTGTGTGACTATCATAAATAAATAAAAACTTAAAAAAAAAGAAAAGAAAGAAAACCGGGGCCTTTCCCAGGACCTGAAAAGGCGCCGCCTCAGCCTCATTCATTTCTCTACGGTGGCCCGGCCCCAATATTACCTGGACAATCAGTCTCCACGGCCCCTGAGGGTACTTCTGACTACCAAATTCTCACGGCCCAGGACAATCTCTAGACCTCAGGGCAAGCGGACCAAGGTCCCAGACATGCAGGCTTTCTGGGACCTCCGCTCTCGCCCCTCTCTCTGCTCCCAATGTTCCACCACCCAGGTCCTTTCGGCGCGGGAGCCGCTCCCTCCGCCCCCTCCACCCATTCCCTCAGCTCCAAGAGCCCCCGAATCCTTTCCCCCTTCCCCTGTCTCAGGGTCCCCTGACACCCTGGCCCGAACACCTACTAGGGGAACGCCAGCCCTGCCCCCTGCCCCCTTCTCCTCCTCCTGCCTCCCAACCACACACCTCCTTACCCGTTTCTGACCCCCAACCTTCACCCCCCTACCTCCCCTCCGATCCAGGTGCACAAGATCCCACAAGGTCTCGCCTCCCCTGACCTGGCCGGCCCCCTGCGACAGGTGGAGGGAGCTGAAGGGATTGTTCGGGTCCACGCTTTCTCCCTTCAGGACCTTTCCCACATGGAAAAGGGGGCTGGGCTCTTACTCTGCTACCCCGGGACTGCAGCCAAGAATTCAGTATTTGGCCCAGGCAGAGGGCTTGCTTGACTTGGCAGGATTTGCATGTGCTGCAGACCACCCCCCTTCCACCAGAGGACAGGGAGCGAATGCAGGCTGCCGCCCGACAACACGCCGGCCGGGTCCGTTTCACCGACGGGGCTGTGCCAATCGGTGCTCGGGCGGTTCCCGCCGAGGATCCCGCACGCCCTTAGCAGACGGGCCGGGAGGGGGGGGGCCGCCGCCGCCGCCGCCGCCGCCCCACGTCCACTGTCTCCACGCTGGCACGCGGGCAGTCTCTAACAGGGCTGTCTGTCAACTACGCTAGGGTCCGGCAAGTCGCTCAGAACCCAGATGAGAAGCCTGCTCTTTGCCTTCAGAGGCTCGCTGAGGCTGTAACCCAGTACCCTCGCCTGGACCCTGCCTCCCCGGCCCCGTCCAGGGCTACTGTGGTGGCGACGCATTTTCTCTCTCAGTCCTCCCCGATACCCGGAAAAAAAAATTCAAGAAGGCCGAAGAGGGTCCCCAAACTCCCATTCCCGACCTGCCGACCATGGCATTGAACGTCTTGAACACCCGAGACGAAGAGCGGCTGAACCGCAGGGGCAGGCCAGACTGCAGCTGCAGGTGCAGGTGCAACTCCACACCCCAGCCTCGCTGGCAGCCCTGCGGCCGGCGGGCTCCGGGAGGCACACAGAGGGGCACCCCACCGCATCCCGCCTGGGGCTTGCGTCAGACGCGGCACCGAGGGACACCGGGCCCGTCCATGTCCCAGGATCACGGAGCCGACGCGGCCAGGCCCGCGATGTCGAGTGACGGGCCACTGGAAATCCGCCTGCCCTGGTCTCGGGGCATCCTCGGCGCCTCCACACGGAGGCAACCCTGAGCCGCAAAGTCCAACCTTCCGACTACTCGGACTGGACCACGACTCGCGGGGCCCAGACTCGGACACCCCCTAACCCAGGCCGAGCCTGGGGTGTGGGACCCAGGGAATTTAACAAAAATCCCCTGCCCCTGGACAAGCGGAGCAGGACTAACTCCATTTTCTGCTGCACCCGCCACCTCCTGCTATGACCCCCACAGGACCTGCTTATTGCTTAAGGCGCTGCCCCACCCTAGTCAAGCCACTGAGCACACCTTTACCCGAAATCAGATCATAAAAATGTAACCCCCGCTTGTGCCCCCCAACACTGCGCGCCAATTCTGACCAGAGTGATAGGCCAGTTCAAACGGTCACCATAGGTAGGGTAAACTGGGAGTCAACTGGCCCCCAGTTGCGGGCGGACTCACATGACTGTGCAACCTTCTGTGTGTGTTACAATCCCGTGGGCCACTGGCCCCCGGAAAGCTGCTACGCCTCTGAGCCCCGGGGTCCAAGTCCCTGCTCCGCCGTGTCGGGTACACTTGGACCCAAGCTCGAGCTTGTAAAGAAACCCTCGTGTGTTTGCATCGGTGTCGGCTCCTGGGGGCTTTCTCGGATTTGCTACCTGGGGCACAACGTGGGGTCCTGCTCCCGGGAGCGGGGAAGTCCGTCTCTTTCCTGCTGGACACGGGGCGACTGGCTCCATTCTGCCTTCCACTCGGGTGCCGGGTTCCCCTCTCCAGTGGTGGTGGTGGGGGGAACTGATGGCACCTCCATCTACTCCACGGACGGGCTCCCCTCTCACCCTCCTTCCTTAGAACTCCTTCCTGCCCGGCTCCTCTCCTCGGCCGGGATATCCTACACAAACTCAAGGCCACCGTTCGTCTTTCTCCCTCACCCACTGCCTCTGCTCACCTCGTCTTACCCTTCATTTCTCCTGATCCCTCCACTCCACGCCCCCCGTCTCCCTCTACCCCTTAACCCCCAAGTCTGGGACACCTCTAAACCAATGGTGGCCACTCACCACCCCCCAGTCAAAACCCACTTAAAAGATCAAACCCCCCCGCCTCCTCTCCTTCTCAGCCCCAATTCTCCATTTCGGAAACTCACCGACGGGGACTTAAACCTAGTACAGACCGACTTGGCCAGCACGGCCTCCTTATCCCCAACAGCTCCCCGAGCATCACCCCCATTCTCCCTGCCAGGAAACCTTCTGGAGCCTATCGCCTAGTACAAGGTTGAAGACTCATCAACGAGGCTGCTAGCCCTCTCCACCCGCTGGTGCCCAACCCATACGCCCCACTTCCTACTGTTCCCTCCACCGCTACTCACTTCTCACGCTGAGGCCTCAAAGATGCCTTCTTGATTCACTGCTCCTCCACACCCACATTCATACGTTCTCTTGGCCTTCCCATGGGAAGACCCCGACACGCATACCTCAGGACAACTGGCCTGGACGGTCCTGCCTCAGGGACTCCAAGGATAGTCCCCATCTCTTTGGCCAGGCCCTTTCTAGACATCTCCAACAAGGCTCTTTCACACAGACCACACTCCTCCAAGAAGTCGATGACCTTCCCCTTTGTAGGCCCTCCCGACCTTCCTCACAGGAAGACACTGCTCTCCTCCTCAGCTTCCTTGGTTCTAAAGGGTACCCGGTCACTCCCTCCAAAGCGCAACTTTGCACCCCCACGGTTACCTAGCTGGGTATATCCTTAACCCCTACACCTCGAAAACACTCACTGGAGACCGCCTCCGCCTACCACAACACCAGCATCTCCGGCCTCCCCTCTCCCCGCCAGAACGCCGACAACCTTCTCTTTTTATTGGCTCTCGTGGGTTTCCTCTGGTACTGGATTCCTGACTTCCCTCTCCTGGCACGACCCCTCCACAGGGCAGCCAAACCAACCCCACGGGGGCCACGGACAGACCCCTCCCCTGTCAAACACCTTCTTTCCAAACGGGAAGACTGCCTTACTTTGGGACCCGTTTCAGCTCTTCCAGATCCCCCAAAACCTCCCTACTTATTGACTGATGAACGTTCCCGCTCGGCCCCTCGCCTCCTGGTACAGCCAACAGGACCAACGGAGCGGACACGGGCGTACCTCTCACAACAGCTAGATGTCGCCGCTCAGGGCTGGCAACCATGTCTCAGAGCCCTGGCTGGGGCCGCCTCCCTGACAAAGGAGGCCCTTAGACTCACTCTACAAGGCCCCTCACCGTTTTCTCCTCTCACCACCTGGGACACAGATCTACTGAGCCTGAAATCTGTTTCTCATCTGGACCCCGCTAGACTCCAACTTGATCTTCTCCTCTTCATCGAAAACCCGGACATCTACCACCCACCAACCTCTCGTCTAAATCCTGCTCCCCTCCTGCGGGTGGGTACTCCCCCCGCGACTCACACAGAACCCTCCCATTCCTGCCCTCAACTCCTGCACGAGCTGACTCCTCCACGTCGGGACTTTCCTATCAAGCCCTCCCGAAGCCTGACCGAATCCTCTTTGTGGATGGTAGTTCTCTCATCGCCCCGGACGGCCAGAGAGAGACACGCGGCCTACGCCGTACTTGCTTACCCTCGATGCCGTCCTGGAGGCGGCTGCCCTCCCCCTCGGGACACCACATACACTGCCTCCAAATACGCCTCCCTCATCACACACACACATTCTGTCCTCTGGCAAGAGCGAGGGTGTCTTACCACCAAGGGTACCACCCATAATCAATGGGCACCTCATTTCACAACTACTGGAGACCCTCAGCCCAGACCCTCAGACCCCCCAACCTCACTCAAGTAGCCACTGTCCACTGTCGTGGACCGACCCTCCGAGGACCTGGTGTCCCGAGGCAACAACAAAGCCGACTCTCCACTGCCCGACCCACTGCCTTAGACCCCCACCAGCTCCCCTCCTCTTCCTCCACACACCACAGTCCCCCTCTTACACACACCAGGAAACTCAGACAGACACCCAAAAGGATGGGAGGAATCGCCAGGGACAAAGGCCGCATCTTCATTCCAAAGAAACTCGCTCTTCCAGACCCTTCAGCCCCCATGATCGTTTCAGACATACGGCAGTCCCTACACGTCGGGCCCAAGGCCTTACACCAGTTCCTACAACCCCTTTTCCACCCTCCACATGTGCCACAGGTTACCGGAGAGGCGCCGAAGTCTTGCAAACCCTGCTCCACGGTCAACGCTCGAGGGGGAATTCGCAGGCCCGGCGGGGCCCAATCCCCAGCTCTGCGCACACCAACCTGGCGAGGACTGGCAGCCTGACTTTTCCCACGTGCCACGCCATAAATCCTTTCCCTACCTGTTAGCCTCAGTGGACACTTTTACACGGTGGATAGGGGCTTTCTCCATACCTCGGGACACTGCGGAGGCGGCGGCCACCATAGCCCTCCAACACATCATTCCGAGGTTCGGCCTCCCGCGGACCCTACCATCTGACAACGGCCCGGCCTCATCTCCAGCATCACCCAGCAAGTCTCCGAGAGCCTAAATATTACCTGGAAACCCCATATCCCATACCAACCCCAGTCTTCGGGTAAGGGAGAGCGGGCCGACGGCCTTCTCGAGGGACGTCTCACCAAACTGCCCTTGAAGCCCGCCCGTCCTGGCCACCCTCTTCCCGCTGGCTTTAACAAGGCTCAGAGCTTCCCCTAGAGGGCCGTGGGCTCCAAGTCCCTTTCAGCTTCTCGTGGGCGGCCCTTCCTGCTCACTCAAAATCTTCCCGTCACCGCCTCCTCTGCTCCTATCTTGCCTACCTTACCTAACTCTTCTAAGAGCCCTCCTGCGGGCCCATGCGACTCAGTCAGCCCGACTCCAGGGGAACCCACAGCAGATACTCCCCAAGCCCTGGCCCCAGGGGATAGCGTCCTGCTACAAGAACTATACCCAAAAACCTTACAGCCTAAGTGCACCGGTCCCGATACGGTGGCCCTTACGACCCCCACGGCCGCCAAACTCCTAGCACACCACCCGCGGGGTACACAGCTCTAAGTGAAAGCGAGGCCAGTCACGACACGGATGCGCAGGACCACCTTTGGGACCTACTCCAATACTGCTATGGCTCCGTCCTCCTCCTCCTGGTCCTACCTCCTGGTCACTCCACCACTGACCCTGGGTTTAGGTGGACGTTTACATGACAGAAACCTGGCACCGGGGAATGTCCACCACTGATTGTCAACCACTGGGTTGCCAGGCCCTCATCAATTTCTCCATCCCCAATTGCCAGTCAATTCCTGTATCCACATCTGATCCTAGAATCTCTTCCACCTATGATCAAGACCCATCCTACCTGCCAAAACTACCCGGTTGAAATCCACGGATGCTGCCCTTATCGCTACTGGAATATTTATCGCCTTGGCCACTTGTGCCGGGACCCTTTCGCCGGCACCTTTGCAACCAGTGACCCACGAGGCCGCTTCTACAGAACACACAGTAACTATAGCCTAACTATTCTGGACCCTTGGGATTCCCACTGGGCGACGGGGGTAACCGCAAAATTGTACCGCTGCCCCTTTTCCTCCTACCCTACCGTCTTCTCTCCCCGCATCTACACGACATACACACGTGCGGCTCTCACTTCCACCAATCCAACCCGACCGAAGGAACCAGACTCCCACCATACGTGCACAGGAGCAACTTCTCCAAACCCACCTACAGGCTACCCCAGCTCAGGCCCGGGGCGGGGCCCCTTCTCCTAGATGAAACTTAGCCAACAAGGCACTTACTTCCCTCTCCAGCCTTTCAGGCATGGGCAATCTGTCCCACTGTTTTGTCTGTGCCGCCTGGGGCAAAGCCCCCCTCTTCCCTGGTGGCCGTTCCCCTCCCTAACGCATTGAACTGCGCCAACCTCACACCCGCACCTCCAGGGCATTGCATTCTCCCTCTCTCCTGGACAATGCCTTATTCACGGACCCTCTCAACCACCACTTCCCTTTGTCTTACTCCACCCTTAGGTCTTCCCTGCGTGTAGTCACCCTGTCAAATGTTACCTCTCATCACGCCCCGATCCGTGGTCTCTCCTGGCGCAACGGGCAGCCTTTCTGAATCTCTAGGTACCTCTGCCTCTCTCCTCTGTCTGCCTGTCTCCCTGGTTCCGCGACGAACTCTCTCTAGTCGGGCAGAAGTAGCCCTCCTGGCCAGCCTCCCGGAGAAGCACAAACGAGTGATCTTTCTCCCACTACTTATCGGGGTCTCCCCGGCTTCAACCCTGGTGGCCGCCCAAGGACACGTCACTGGCGAGACAGGACCCAGGTAGGAAACCTGAACCATACCTTACTTACCCAGACCCCATAGAAAGGCAGAAGCGCTTATCGCCCCGTACCGCTTCCTCCAGTCACATGCCCCAATGCCTATCAGCCCGTACAGACACGAGCCCTTAGCACTCCCCCTTCAAAAGCCGGCTTCCCCGGCTCTGCTCCCTCTCGGCGCCTGGGAACCTCGCCCCAGATGCGCCCACTGAAAGCCTCTTTTGACCCACCTTTGCCTGGCCTCTCTAGTTCATTTGCCTACCAGTCGCATGAAACCTGAGATTTGGTGCCGAAACCCGGGAGGAGTTCGAGGCCCCGCTCTGGAGGGAGCCCCTCTCCTCTCACCACCAGGACCTGAACTGAACCCCACGCCTCGAGTCGCCGGGTAGGCGCCCCCTGATTCCGTGCCCCTGTCCCGCTGGTCCTGCCGGAAGCCGCGGCCGCGCCGGGGCAACTCCACAGAGCCAGCGGGTGGCTCTCCGGTGCTCCCTGGGGATCAGGAGACGTCCTCATCCTTAGGGCCACCTCTGTTTCTCTGGTGACCCTGGGCTGCAAACGGGGACGCCTGTCTTCAGTCTCCGGGTTACCCGGTGCGAATCATGGAACTGCCCAATCCCAATGTGACCCCGAAACTCCGACGGGTTGTCTACTGTCCAATTTCAAAACCCGGGGCCGGGATCCCTGGGTGGCGCAG